>NC_089594.1:15453930-15753930 GCF_019320115.1 Miscanthus floridulus | reverse complement strand
CAATAACAAAGCCAAGTTAGGTTACTATTTGATCAGACAGTTGTTATATATCTGATGAAGAATGACATATTTTCCTTGAAAGATAGAATAACATCTCTGTCTTGAAGGTTTTATTTTGATTGCTCTCTGCGTTTTGCCGTAAGGTATTTCAGTCTTAGGTTCATTGTTGCAGTAGATCTGTTCCTAAAAGACGAATTGTTGAACTTGTTTTTCTTAACTCTGGTTTAGATCAAATCCGAGCACTATTGTTTCTTGGCATCTGAGCTAAACTCGATTGGATCTAATTATAAATGGAAATACAGGGCAGGCAGCTTCATTAATGTTTCATGGGAAACTTGCTTCTCTATAGAGGACAAATTGTTTCTGTTTACTTTGGGCATCTGAGGGAGGACAAACCTTAAAGATATCCTCTGGTGCACCGGTAGACTATCCTGCATTCTCCTGGATCAGGAACAGACGCCAAAGCAAAAGTTTTTCTCTGACGGCGTTGGACTAGAAAGACTATCACTACTACACAAACTTTACTGGAGCGCGGGCGTTTTCGGTTTCCCGCGGCGGGCAAAGCTGTCCGCCGCGGCCTAGAGGCCACGGTAAATCGTGGCTTAACTGCGGCGGGCGGCTTTGCCCGCCGCGGTTAACCTATTTACCGCAGCGGGCGGTGTAACGTGCCCGCTGCGGTAAATATACTTTTACCACGGCGGGCACGTTACACCGCCCGCCGCGGTAAATTATTTTACCGCGGCGGACACCTTTTGTGGCCCGCCGCGATTATGTTCATTAGCCGTGGTGGGCTTTATTATTTGCCCGCATCGGTAAATTATTTCCTGAATTAAAAAAATACAGCAGGCATATAAATTCAAATTCAAATCACATCTAGATTTCACAGATTAAACTTAAAAAGTATGCAGGCATTACACATGAGATAATATACATATATATACATTCACTTAGTCGTTCTTGTCATCATTAATTCATTACATTTACATATTAAAGTCGTTATACATGCGCTAAGGTGTAATCCTGCGGACGCATCATCGTGGGCCATTTCCTCAGCCTCTCGTACTCCGGTAAAATCGCTAGCGGGCTGTTCTTATTGAAGAACGTGCCCCCTTCAAGCACGCATTTGTCTAAGACAAACTTACATATGTCCGCCTTTGTCTGCTTGAAGGAGTGTTGGGTGCTCTGCACGTCTCTCGACCAGTTCAATCCATTCTTGAGAACCCTCCAACTGCTACTGTACTGCTTGCACACCCTCAGGAACTCACATGCGTAGAAGCCACATGCTTGTGATCCTACCGGTTGTTTGGCACACTGCATGATCGATACACAAGCATTACAACACAGGCATTAGAACGCATATGAACGGAAAGCACAATTAAACCTTTCAAATACTTACCAGAAAGTTGCGTCTGATTTTGATGCGGTTCTTATGCTTAGCCTTAAAATTCTCTGGTCTTCGATCATAGCATTCAGGATCCTTCACGTACTCCTTATAAGCGCTATACAAAATATACTAGTATTAGGCAGGGCATTAGAACGCATATGAGAAGACAGTTCAGTCACTTACACTCTGAGGCAATCTTCAAAGGCCTTGTACCCTTTTAAGTTTGGCACTGTCAACGAATCAAATACGCAGGCCCTGCCATCCTGAGGGTAGATGATAAATGCAACCTAGTGACCCTCGAGGCCTTGGCTGCGCCATTGAAACAAAATACAGGTTACGACGAGAAATAATAATACTAGCTAGCTACCCACTTATCTCTACAGGCATGTCTTCGACTTACCCAAAGTGGTAGGCAGCTAGGATACAACCATTTCCCCTGATCTTCTTCATTGCTCCTAGTATGTACCTTGAAATGTTCAACTTCTCATTGTCCATCAGTTTCTTCCTGTGCGCCTCTCTCTGTCGCTTTGTCAAGTCTTTCATGGTTGGATGATTGTCATCTAGGTGGTAACCAATGATGATTCTTTGAGCAATATGCATTGGAGATAGATAGATAACATCAAGTTTTAGTTCCTTGGATATATAGGCCATCAACCTGCAAGGACAAGCCATCGTGGCATATATAAGTAGTCTTGACCGATTCAAAGGCAGGTGATATGTGAAACTCGCAATTCATCACTTACATTGAGAACAAGGTGACTTGGGCGATGTCAAGGTCTTGTGTCCCGCAGTAGTCTGTACATGTCATGGAAGTCGACGGGGAGTTCTACATCGTTGCCGGGCAAGTGGAAGTACTCCGCCACAACCTTGACTAGAAAACCATGCAGGCCAGCTTTTGCCGCTTCCATGTACCAGAGATGAAACCTCCTTGTCTCCCACCTTTCCTCGTTGACGAGCTGGGCCTTGGTTATCATGAACTTCCCATGCTCGTAATGGCCGGGGTAGTCATCCGATTCAGGAAATAGATGGAAAGGTGATCTCGGCCTGGGATAGAAATGTTAGTACCATATTATGGCAAAGAAAAGTATTTAGCAAATTATGCTCGCCGCTACCATACCTTTCGAACTCAAGTGAGTATGTGAGCTGCCCTTGGTCACCTTTAGTCTTCGCCGGCGGTGGAGGACAGTGGCTTGTGCTCGCAATGGCAGCAGGCGGTGTCTTTGCCCCTGGTTCCTCCGTGCCTCCCGGTCCTTTGCTCGTGCCCTTAGACGGACTGTCGGGAGGTGGAGGTGGACTTGTTGTTGGAGGAGGAGAACGAGGGTGAGGGCTTGTGCCTCGGGGTGAGTTCCTTCCCTTGTCATCCCGCCATTGCCTTCGTCATCGTCGTCGTCGTGATCCGGATCATCGGGGGGACAAGATCCAGCAACGGATGGTTGTGATGTTGGTGTCGCCGTCAGCGTAGAAGTCAGCGTCGAGAGAATGATCTCTATGTCATCCTTGTTCCATAGGACTTTAGAACCCATGGCAGCTCCAAGGATTGTTACCCCTTCTGTAGTTAGATATTCCATTTCAAATTCTTCGTATTCGGTCGCATACCATGTAAGTATCACGACAGCATAGTTGGTAGGGATCTGGTCTTGGTTGAAATCTTTGATATCTTCTTTGGGGTGCATGTAACCCTCACCCCACGGTCAACTTTTTCGCCCTGCCGAACGGGATCATGAGGTGGACGTGCATGGGTTCTCGGATGTCGTTGATGGGGTGCCTTGGGCGATCCTCGATCATCGGTAGTGGCTGCCCTTGTGTCTGCCCTTGTGGAACTTGAGGCACGGCCACGCCAGCCTGGTGAAGCATCTGTGACCTCATCGACACCATATCTGGGTCATTGCTCATGAAGGCTTCTTTTATGGACCAGCTGATCATTTCGGCCATGCCTTGATCATAGCCCTTCTGAAAGATGCCCTCCTTGTACCTCTGCCTTGACCGGTATGTGGCAGCGTCGGATTGCCATGTCATCTTCGACGACATGCCACAGACGCGGCCACGGTGCTCGGGGGTTCCCAGTGCTAGGGTCAGCAAGTTCTGGCCCCTGCAAACCTCGAAGCTGTCCTTGGATTTAGCGGCCTCGATGAGAGCCCTCTCCACCTCCTCGAACTTGGGCTCATTGAACTTGCTCGCGCCCTCCTTGAGCTTCTTCGGCTTGCGGGCATAGATGAAGTCCTTAGCCCTCAAGTCTACACCATCGTACGGATCGAGAAGCCCGGCGACAGCTCTAGCCCTTTCTTCCTCCCACCACTGGGGCCTCTTACCAGCAAACCCAGTCATGCCCAAGTGGTGGGGGTGCAGGTTCTTCTTCGCGAGTGCACTGAACTTGGCACTCTTTGCCTTTGCTTCTTCTGTTGTTCTTTGTTTGCAGAACTCTTCCCAGTGATGTTCCTTCACCATAGTGTATTTGACACAGGGTGACTTGCCTAGCTTCAGGTAGTACCTGGTCAGCATGGACTTGAAGTTTCTAAAGGCTCTTCCTGCCTCGTGCATGACCCACTCCCTGCACTTGTTCAGATCGGCGTCCTCGGGATAATGGAAGCTCCTCGTCACCTCACCCCAGATATGTGTCTTGTAGTCGACCGGGACATTGTTCCACTCCTCCCAAGTGATCTCCACCTTGTCCTTGACTATACATGCCACCTGGTTGCTGAACTTGGCAAGGACCGTGGGTGGCGACAACGGGTTTCCCTCTGGTCCCACCTCATGGATCACATGGACTTCACCGTCAGTTTCCCTCCGATGCCTCCCGTGTTCCCCCCTTCTCAGCTTTGTCCTCTGACCCCCTAGAATTGCCTGAAGTGGTTGGAGATGGAGCGGGGGGTTCTTTGTCCCTAACTTGTTCCTCCTCAAAATTCAATTCTCAAGGCACCACCGGCATCTATTTAGGGTTTGGAGACCGCGCACTTTCAACTTCGTCGTCCCTCGGTTGGTAGGTTGGATCATCTTCCTCCTATGTATGACGTTTCTTTGTTGGCCTCGGGGTCACAGACACTTGGCTCTCGAGGCTAGTTGTTGATGATGCACTAGGGGTAGGGTCGCGCCATTCGCTTATCGGTTCCTCCGCCATTGGAAAGCTACAATGAATACATATTTCAGCTGTATAGACACAGTTATAGAGTAGTAAAGTAGAGTAGTACTAGAGTAGTAAAGTAGAGTAGTACTAGAGTAGTAAAGTAGTAGTAGTTGGCTCAGATTTGCCCCATTGTCATCACATCACTTTTGAATTGGTTGCTTGTATTTGGTATACAAGCCATCCTAGTTTAGCGGGGGCACTCGATCATCATCGCCGCTGCCTCAGCATAAAAGGGTTCACATCATTGCTTATGCCACTACCTCAGCTTAGAAGTGTGAAAAGAATCATCATTGCAAATACCAAACAAAAGCCATCAAGATAGTTTCAAAATTCGGCCCCAAAGGGCTAAGTCCTTCGGCCATCAAGATAGAGTAGAAGACTAGAGGACACAGTGGTAGGGCTAAGTCTTCGACCATCAAACTGAGCACTCACACTTTTGTAGAAGGAAGCAAGGGAATGCAAAATCACATCATAGGCATCATAACCTATTAGAGGCATCATAGCAATTTATCAAAAAAATCATCATAGTAAGGGCATCACATATGCCATTCATCTCAAGTAGGCAGCAATAGTAGACAGCCATTTGCTCAGTTCAAATTAGGAAATAGAAGGCATCACATGCACTGCTCAGTTCAAATTAGGAAAAAGAGTAGGCACTGCTCAGTTCAAATTAGGAAATAGAAGGCATCACAGGCAACATGCACAATAGGAGCAGTAGCTGAACATTGGCAGTGGCATCATTGGTAGTGGCATCTGCTCTGTTCTCAATTAATTGCATCACAGGCAGCAGTTCGAATTCATCACAGGCAGTTCCAGTTCATCACAGTTCCACGTGTAGAAATAGGCATTGCTCAGAAATGGACACAGAAGGGAGAAATCACATACAGTTTCAAACCTCGGAGATGGAGCCGGGGAAGAAAGGAGCGAGCACGGTGCTAGGGTTTCAAACCTCGGAGATGGAGCCGGAGAAGGAGCGGACGGAGGCGGCGGCCCTTGGCGTCGGTGTGGTCGACCAAGGTCAGCGGGGATGGGGCGTCGGAGGAGCACGGGGGCGGGGCGTGGGCAAGGGAGAGAAGGACGGGGGCGGGGCACGGGCACAGGGGAGGAGGCAGCCCTGGCGTCGGTGTGGTCGACCAAGGTCAGCAGGGACGGGGCGTGGGCAAGGGAGAGGAGGACAGGGGCGGGGCACGGGCACGGGGGAGGAGGACGGGGGTGGGGGTCACCATGGAGGAGCTCGGCGGCGGGGGTGGCGGCGGTAGCGCTAAGTTTCGGCAGCCCTTCGGGGTCGAATTCGAGGGCGCGAGACTTAGAAAATTTGGGCGAGCAACGGCACATATAAAGCCACGGATTAACCGCGGCGGGCAATATAAGCCGCCCGCCGCGGTAAATGTTTACTGCAGCGGGCACCTTAGAATGCCCGCCATGATTAATCGATTAACCGCGGCGGGCGCTGTTACGTGCCTGCCACGGTTAATATTTTTGCATTTGCTCATTCAATCTAACACTGATATTTATTATCAATCTAAAACTTATTAATCTAAAATTTATTATTAATCTAAAACTTTTATACTGCAGCGGGCACTGATATTTATTATTAGTAGAGGGTAGTAGTGTGTAAGTAGAGAGTAGTGTTGTGTAGTAGTAGAGTAGTGTTGTGTAGTAGTAGTAGAGTAGTGCTGTGTTCAATAGATCGAGCTATATTATTACATATATGTCTCTGGGATACATATATCATTTTGGTGCAGGTGCTTTCACCGTCCTCTTCTCACCGTCGGGGCAGGCCCACGGCATCATCCTGGACTTGTTGAATCGGTCCTCGACGGCCTTGATCTTCTTTGGATGATCGGTAAAAAGCTCGAGCTCTGCGTAGTTGTTGTATTTTTCGGAACTCTGCACCCCATCAGCTCCCACAATCCGCTGCTTTCCGGACACAACCACATGCCTTTTTGGGTCCTCTGCATATATATAGTAGGCCACTTGCGCGACATTGGTTGCTAGTACCCACAGGTCATCTTTGTAGCCGATACTTTTGAGGTCCACGGTGGTTAGCCCATAACTGTCCACTGCAACCGCATTCGGTTTGACCCACTGGCAACGGAAGACGGTTATGCGTAGGTTTTGGCCGTAGTCAAGTTCCCATATTTCTTTGACTTGCCCATAGTATTGCCTCCTCTAGCCTGTGGACTCTTCTTCGCCCTCGTATCGAACACCGCAGTTCTGTGCCGAGCTCTTCTTGTCCTTGTCTTTCGTGTGGAACCTGTAGCCCTAGACATCATACCCTTGCCACGTGGTGATTTGGCTGGATGGGCCTAACACAAGCCTCTTAACGATCTTCGTATCTTCATCAGGGCATCCTTCAAGGGGTATGTGTTGCTCTTTGAGCCACTCTATGAAATTGCTCTTGTGATGGTTCTGGACCCATGCCTCCGTGCGTTGTTCGTCATTAGCGGCGCGGATCTCTTCCAGGTGCTTTTCAATGTATTTCTCCATGCTCACTAACTGATGAAGGATGTTGTAATGAGCTTCTTGCATCGTTCAGTTTGCCACATCGGTGCGTACTTTTCGGCCTATGCACCCCATCCCTGAGGTTTTGCCTTCGCGGTGATGGACAGGCAGCCCAATCACCCTCCCATCTCTTATGTACCTCATACACCAGTTCACGGCCTCCTCCGTTGTGTATGCCTCGATCATAGAGCCCTCCGGGTAAGCGCGGTTATGGACGTATCTGTTGAGGGTGGACATGAACCGCTCATACGTCCACATCTGGTGTAGGTACACGGGGCCTAGTTGATGGATCTGATCGACCATATGCATCATTAGGTGTGGCATAATATCAAAGTAAGATGGTGGAAAGCACATCTCGAGCTGGCAAAGGGTCTCCGCGATGAACTCCTTCAGGGCAGGCAGCTCAGCCTTATCAATGACCTTCTAGGTGATGCGGTTAAAGAAGTATGACATCCGTGTGATGACCATCTTCACGTACTCTAGACGGATAGCCCTAATCGCAATTGGTAGGAACACCGTCAGCATGACGTGGAAGTCGTGTGAGTTGTAGCCGATCATTATGAGGTCTTTCATGGAGACCAGGCTCTTGATGTTGGAAGAGAAACCAGGCGGCACCTTGATACCCCTAAGACCCTTAAGAAAAGTTGTCCTCTTGTCTTGCATTAGGTTGCAGGCTGCACCCGGGATATCGACTTTACCGTTCTAAGGTGGTCCCGGGTGAAGGTCCGGCCTGATGCCCAGATTGACAAGATCCGTCTGTGACTTGATACCATCCTTTGTCTTGCCCTTGATGTCTAGCAAGACACCGATCGTGCTTTCGAAGACATTTTTCTCCAGGTGCATGCAGTCGATGGCATGGGGTGTATTCAGTGTTTTCCAATACGACAGGTACTTGAAGAAAATTGACTTCTTCTTGAAAGGAACGGCGGCGGGGACTTCCTCCGTCTGGTCCCGCTTTCGCTTCCTTGTCTGCTTGGTCCCCTCTTCAGGCGGCTTCTTCTTCTTTCCAAACTCCACCTGATCCATGTCCTTGACCATCTCATACACATTTGTCCCCCAACTAGTCTGCGTCGGTTGATCACGCTGCGGCTCGTCCTGATTGTCAAAGTATTTGTTCATAATACTTCTTCTATACCTATGATTTTTGGCCAGGAACCGTCTATGCCTCGTGTACACCATCTTATTGGATCCCTTAAGGTAAGTGTAGCAGGTCCCGTCGATGCAAATTACGCAGCCGGTCTTCCCTTTGATCTGCCCCGACAGTGAGAAGAGATCGAGGTAATCGGTGATGGTGACAAAGATGATTGCTTTTAGTGTGAACTTCTCCTTGCGGGATGCATCCACCATCTGGACCCCAACATCAAATAGTATCTTCATTTCCTCCATGAACAGCTCTAGGAACACATCTATATCGTTGCCGGGCTGCTTCGGTCTGGAGATAAGCATGGTCAGCATAAGGTACCTACGCTTCTGACATAGATGGGGAGGTAGGTTGTACATGGTGAGCACGACGGGCCAAGTGTTGTGTGAGCTGCTAAGCTCACCGAATGGGTTCATCCCGTCGGTACTCAACGCGAACCTAACATGCCAGGGCTCCTTGCCAAACTCTGGGTAGGCCTCGTCGAAATCCTTCCACTGCTTGCCATCGGATGGGTGCCATAGCTTGCCATCGTCTTTCAGGCGGTCAGCTGATGCATGCCAGGACATGAGCTAGGCATCGTCCGGGTTCCCGAACATTGCACGCAGGCGATCGGTCACGGGCCGGTACCACACCGACAGTGCTGGACTTTTCCTGTGCGTGTAACCCTCTTCTTCATCGTCCTGCTGAGCTGAGATCTGTTTGGCCGCACTGCTCTTCTTTGCCCCTTCTTGTTCTTCTTCCGACCACCCCGCAAGCCTCCCTCGTCTTCTGCATCCACGCGACAACCAGCATTTTTCTTGTACCGACTAAAGCCGTAGTGCGGACAACTCGTCAAATTCTCATACTCATTGCCCCGATACAGGATGCAGTGGTTAGGGCATGCATCAAACTTTCTAAGCTTCATCGCCACTGGCCGGATCAGCTTCTTGGCCCGATAAGTATTGGCGGGCACCTTGTTAGCCGTTGGGTACATGGTGGCAAGGTAGCTTAACAACTCATTGAAGCTAGTGTCAGACCAACCATGACGAGCCTTCAACATCAACATATGGAGGTTAAAACGGAGCGCCGTGCACTCTTTCGGACAATCGCCGCCGTCCTTATAGAGAGGATCAACTGTCGCCTGCTTCAACTCTCTGAAATTCTCCAACCACTTTGGGCAACCCAACACAACATCGTCTTCATCGAAGTGTTTGACTAGATCTTCAACAAGCTGCACATCCTCGGGTTGGCTCACAGTATCCTAACCATCCACACTGTCGTCGGCTTCGTCGGCCATATCTTGCATTAGATCATCCACCGTGATGTAATCACGACAACTGTTGTCACTGTCGGCTGGCGCAACTGCTGCTGAAGATGATGAGGAGCCGGGTGCTCCTAAAGGATCTTTATTCACCGGTGGTGCTGTCGTCGTCGGCATCGAAGAGCTCACTCCAGATGCACCACCACTCGCATTAACTCTTTCGCCATGAAATGTCCAGACTGTGTAGCCCTCGACGAAACCATACATGATCAAATGAGTTTGCACCTCGCTGTCTCGGTAGGCTTTCAGGTTCTTGCAACGAGAACATGGACATATGGTTGTCATCCGCTTCAGTCTCTCACGGTGAGCTTTACCAGCAGCAATAAACTTCCTTAATTCAAAGAGGTACCACGGATCATTCACTCTATCAATCCGGTACATCCATTCCGACCTATCCATCATACCTGCGAACATTATCCGTCACAATCAACATTAAATAAAGAAGAATTAGGAGAAATTGATGATTTTTACGTCCAAAATCATGAAAAAGAGAGGAAATGACGATGTGAAAGATGAAGCATGCATCTATGATGAATCTAAAGTTAAAGAAATACATGACATCATTTTTCCATTAAAATTGATCTAGATCTATATCTAGATCTAGAGAGAACTCTAGGTGATGGAAATAAAGAGAGAGAGGATGGAAGGAGAGCCTTTATGAACCTCTTATGATGTTCTCCTCCCTCAAATCCAAGCCCTTCAACTCAAATCAAAAGTTTCCTCAAATTTTAGGGTAAAGCCTCCCCCCATGAGTTTGAGAGAGGAAGACCCGTGGAGAAGATGAAGGGGGTGCTATGTATTTGTACAGGCTTTACCGTGGCGGACAAGATAAAGCGCCCGCCTCGGTAAATCAACTCTTTACCGCGGCGGGCAGTTTAAAGAGCCCGCCACGGTAAATCGTATTAACCGCGGCGGGCGATTCATACCGCCCGCCGCGGTAAATAACGATTTCATGCGGCGGGCAAGTAAGGTGGCCCGCCGCGGTAAACCCTTTTCCCACAGCGGGCGCCTCGGTGGCCGGCCTCGCTGGCCGGCCACCGGTTAACCGTGGCGGGCAAAAGAGGTGCCCACCACGGAGCCCATTTTGACCACGCTGCGCAAATTGATTCCTGTAGACCACCAGAGATCCCAAAGAGTGACCCTTACGGTCATATTTTGGCAGACTTTCCGACATGCTCACATAGACTGTCTGTGAGCACATACCATTAATGAAACCCGTTTTTGTCTCATTCAGACGGACTGTCTGTGAGCATATACCAATAAGGAACCCTTTGTGTCCTATTCAGGTGGATCGCCCGTCTACACCTACAGATTGTCCGTAAGAAATAAATTAAGCCTAATCACGCAAACTGTCCGTTTAAACCGAATTGAGGCTTAACCAGTTTACACCGCCTAGAGCTTGTCTTGTCGGGCTGTCTAGCACCACCCGGCGGACTATCTGTGTAGCTTCTACATAGATACACGTATCTCCAAGGATGAAGTTGCACCCAAGCCCTTACATCTAAAGAGGCCTTTTGCCCTATATGATGTTACGCACTAGTTGGCTGTGCCCAATGAACCCGACCATCTATCTCTAATGACCTCCCTAGTAGTATCCCATCAATCCCCTTCAACCAATCAACTTCTCTATCACTTAACTATTGGCACTAAGCTTGACGCCATGGCCCATGCCGCCGAGCCCCTTGCCACGTCGAACATCATGTCCAAAACGTTGATGCGAAATTATTTGGTGCCAAGATGTACAACCAAGGCGCTAAATATCATGGCACCAATCTAGATCTATTTTTTGTAATTCTTTCTTTCACGGATCCATGTGTAAATTTCTATTGGAAAAAGAACTAGATCGTAAAAAATCAGGATACACACACCCCTTCCTTGGTGGAAAAAAAATGAGGTGGGCGATGGGTCCACAGATACACTTTGATTTTTTTTCCTCGGCGATGCATCGACCATCCAACCTAGGGCGCATGGGTGGTTCAATGGACCATCGCCCACCCTATTTTTTCCTTGGTCTTCCCTTTGCGAAACCGAGCACTCAAATCCTAACTGACTTTTTGTAATGGGGTCTGATCTAGATAGGAGCAGGCTCACCTTTATTTAGGAGTATTCAGTTATATTTTTGCATGGGTATTAAAAATAATAGGTTATTCACGAATTGAGCCCAAAACAATAGCCCCCTGCTCTCCCATCATCTCCGTCGGCCCAACTTCTCCGATCTCCTCCTACCTCCCATCATCGCTCGCACCCACTGAGGCCGGCGGCGGCGGCTCCGCGGCAGTGCGGCACCGAGGCACCGTGCCACCGAGGAGGCCGGAGCGCTGAGCAGCGAACAACGGAACACGAGTAGCCGAACAGGTCTGAATACTCCGAGTATCTGATCAATCGCAGCACCTACTGTGAATCATATTCAATTGGCTTCCCATTTACTGATATTATATCAATATTCGATTTTTTTGGAAGCCCGTCAACATTATATTGCTTGTGCGGTGATGAAAATAAGGGCAAAGGAAGAGAAGGGCTAGAGTCAGGAATATACGGGAGAGACATTCCTGTAACTAACCACTTTGTTGTTACCAGGACCAAGATCTTTTCACTGAAAACTGAATTTTTCCTTTTCACTGAAGACTGAATCTTGATTACCAAGATGGTGATATCTACTATTGTTTTGTTGTCGTGAGACAGCTTTGCCTTTGTGACCAGTAATCTTGATCATCTAGTTCCAAGTGTATATGCAACTATGCATGTATTATCCCTTCTAACTTTGATTGTTTTGCAAAAATTATGGGGGTGTACATGTGTGCACCCATGTCCTTACTGAGTCTGCTCCTGTACGTGCTCCAAGCTACTGCGGTTTGGATTCTCCATCAAATGGACACAGCTCTGCCTTTCTAGAGTTCAATTCGGAGTTCTTGTATCATACATAGCACCGATGACCAGAGATCATACCACTGCCCAGGGATTGACATGTTTGTTATTTTTATCTGTTATACAAAGTGTCTCCTCTTCCCGGTTTCTCTAGCTTCTATGAAAATAATATAATCATGCTTCTGCTGACAGAGGAAGCTGTGTCACTGGCTAACTCCTGATGCAAATTCGACAAAGATAGGTCTCTAACTAGATGTGTCCTGTTGGCTAGTCCCAGAGTCATATATATATATATATATTCAGTAAAGGCAACTAGCCAAGTTGGGTTACTATTTGATCAGACAGTTCACAGTTGTTATATATCTGAAGAATAAATCTTTTCCTTGAAAGTTAGAACTTAGAATAACATTTCTGTCTTGAAGGCTTTTATGTGTGATTTCTCTCTGCGCTTGCCATGCGGTATTTCTGTCTTAGTTTCATTGCAGTAGATGACTTTAAAATGACTAGTTGAACTTGTTATTTTGAACTCTGATTTAGATCAAATGCAAGTACTACTATTTCTTGACATCTAAGCTGAACTCGGTTGGATCTAATTGTAAATTGAAATATTGAGCATGCAGCTTCAGCAATGTTTCATGCGAAACTTGCTTCTTTACAGATGATAAAATTGTTTCTGTTTACTCTGGGCATCTAACGGAGGGCAGGCCTTAAAGGCACTTAGTCGGATCTCATTTTCAGCTACTGCTTCATTGACTAATGTTGCACTGTTTGATGGAAACTCTTTTTATAATGCAGACATACGGTTGAACGATGGCAACTCTGAAAGATGCAGTAGTAAGGAAGCCTGTACTGGCAACACTCCGTCTTATCGTCCCAGCTGGTGCAGCCCGTCCTGGACAACCAATTAGTCCAGCACTTAGTTCCTATCGGCTCAATTTGATGGCTTTCTGCAAGGATTTCAATGCTAGGACCCAGAAATACAAGGCAGACACTCCAATGCACGTCACCGTAACTGCCTACAAGGATAACACCTTCGACTTTGTGGTCAAGTCACCCCCAGTATCATGGTTCCTCAAGAAGGCTGCAGGAATAGAAACCGCCAGCGGTCTCGCTGGCCACAGAAATGTGTCATCCCTCACTATCCGCCATGTGTATGAGATTGCAAAGCTGAAGCAGGCTGACCCCTTCTGCAAGCACATGTCGCTTGAAGCGCTGTGCAAGTGCATCATTGGCACAGCCAACTCCATGGGTATTGCGATTGTCAAAGATCTATGAGCAGTGTGTCGCCAGCCTTTTAGTCATGAATTCTGTGATATTTGTCATCCTAGTTTTTTTGTTGGTGCTGGAGAGGTTACAACTCTTCTGTCTCACTGAGCTTCCTGCCAGTGCTATGTCCTTCTAGGAGTATGAAACTCTATTGTGCAATTCCTGGCATATAGCCTTCAGCTCAGCCATTTTCTCTTCTTTTGTTCCTTTTGTAAATTAACTGATATATGTGGTTTTACGGTGGTGTTTTAAATAATACAATGCAGTCATGCAGTGTTGGTGTTTTCCACATCCACATGGATATGTTATACTTTGCATATGGTAAAAACAAAATTTCCTGATTGACGAGCGATGAGCTCAACATGATTTTGCATAGAGCGGCCTGGAATGCAGTATTTGTTGACAAGGGACATGCAAGTCTCTACGGTTAACCCGTGAGGCACGTCCGGTTTCATGGTGAAACGTACATGTATTGCACTATATATTTTTTGTGTGCTTTACTAGAACGCAAAATTGTTTCTTTCATCATGCCTCTGATAAAAATGTGGAGAAAACTCTGTTGCTGGCAAGATGCCCTCTTGCTGTACCTTCTTATCTTTAAAAAAACAATTTGGTTTGCCTTCTTATCTATTTTCTGTAACCACCTTTCTGTCAATCCATAGTTGAATTTGAGGAGTGGAAACGTACTTTTTAAATATCCTCTGAGTTAACAGTGCTGCACTAAATATATTTTTTCAGTAGTAAGTCTGCAAACTGGTGCGCAACTATCTAGCTAGATGGATCACTTCGCCACATTGATGTTTCCTGGCTTACCTAAAACCATTATCAAGAGCCTGTTGTACTAAAGTGCCTGATGTTTTTTTTTTTTTTGAAAAGGAACTACGGAGGGAGAGTTTCCCCGCCTGGATTTCATTAAGGAAACGAGAGTAAGTTCAGTTTGCAGGTACATATCAGGAGCTAGCCAAGCCTTGAGTGGACACACATGAACGTAGATACAGGCGCCAACGGCGCAGACCAGGTACTAGAGAGGCAGAAACAAAACGTCCTTCCCAAACAGAGAGATCATCACAGACACGGGACACTACATTTCGTGCGCTTAGTTGCTCGCAGGGTTTACAATTTCGGCGAAATATCGCCGAAATTTCCGAAATATCGCATTTTTCGCTGAGGTCCGAAATTTTTTTGTATCGGTCAAAATTTTTCGGTTAAATTCATCTTTCACTCTAAAATTACACCAAACCACGCTAAAATGACCCTCCATATCATCTAGTCTTATCAAAGCCCTAAATTTCTTCAAATTTATTTAATTTTCTCACTCACACATTGGACGGCACTAGTATATGCAGCTCGCCCACCGTCAGCACACTGTATTACCGCGGCTCTACTTATGTGATATATTATGTTATTTCATCGATGTTATATAAATTTATGATAGATGATGGATTATAGAGTTTTTCTAGTGAAATGATGCCAAATTTGTTTAAAACTTAATTTAAATTTATTTAAATTTGAACCGATATTTCCGAAATTTCCGAAATTTCATATTTATCGCTGGGGACCGAAATTTTTTTCTTACCGGTATTGTAAACCCTGGTTGCTCGTTTCTGAAGACTGTCCCGTTCCTAGCGTCCCAAAGTCGCCAGAGCAATGCTTGAAGGATCGACGGCCAAATCCTGGGATCCTGACAAGAGGGCGGTTGTAAGGACCAGACATCAGTGTCCTCTACTTTCTGACAGCGTCGGCATGCCAATGGATCTCCACACTTCTTTGCTCAGGGGACAATTAAAGAAGACATGGCACCGGTCTTCAATAGGGTGGCTGCAACGCTGACAAACTGAATTATCCAACACATGCTCGTGGAAAAGATTCGATTTGGTGCTCAGCCTATCCTTGAAGTACAGCCATGCAAAAAATTTAACTTTGTTCGGCACTCTGGATTTCCAAATCCATCTCCCATGTAGATCCTGTACGCTCGGAGAGGGAGCTAGTGCAGCATATGCGTCCTTGGTGTTAAACGGCTTGCGAGTTGAAGACATCAACCTGGTATCTTGCCTGTCCTGCAGCTGAATCCCCTGCAAAATAGACAGAATAGACTCGAGCTCGGAGTGAGCTGCAGCTGTTAGTCTAGGTCGCAGATGCATTTCAAACCCATCGGAAGACTTGCTGCACCGAAACATTAGGCCGAAGGGTGTGCGACAAGAGGGCAGGGTGGGAGGTGGAAATGGGAACGGAGTCTAACCAGTGATCGAGCCAAAAGGCAGTGGAAGCACCATTGCCGACAACAACAGTGGTGATAGAACGGTAGGTTGAGAGTTCATCATTAATGATTTTCCAAAGATAAGAAGGAGAAGAGGAAGGAGATTCAGTGAAGATGGAATCATTACGAAGAAGCCAATCTCTCCATGGAACTTCAGCACCAGTAAATAGCTTGTTGACGAATTTAAGAAGGAGACTGCGATTTTGAAGCTCAAGGTCTTTGAGGCCCAAGCCACCCGAGAGTTTGCTGGAACATACATGTTCCCAGGCGACTAAGCATTTGGAGCCATGGCAAGAGTCCTCACCGGTCCAGAAAAAAGCTCTGCGTCGTCGGTCGATAGCCTTGATGACGGTTTTGTGGATCCCAATGGCCGACATAAAGTGGAGGGGAAGGGCACTAAGGACAGCAGACGCAAGAATGAGGCGTCCCGCCCTGTTGAGAAGAGAAGCTCGCCAGCCAGAAAGGTTGCGGTCGCAAGACGAGATAATGGGAAGACAATCTGCAACAGAGAGTTTATGAGGGGAGAGAGGGAGGCCAAGGTAAGTTTGGGGGAAAGTAGAGACGCTAGCACCAAAGGTGTTAGCAAAGATCAGAGGCAGCCTCGTTGGAGAGACCGACAGGAAGGAAGGTGGTTTTGTGATAATTGATGGACAGGCCGGTGGCTCGCTCGAAGTCACAAAGAAGCTGCAGCTACTAGCGGCGTGCATGCTCGTGAGAAGCGGAGGGGCACGAGCAGGGACTCCCCACGTGCAATCGGGCGGCGTGGGCCCCACGTAGGCGGGAGCGGGATGCAGGTGCGTGGGGGGAGATAGAGTGCAGGCGCGGGCGTCCGGATGCGAGCGTCCGTCCAGACGTCTGGGTGCTAACACTGTGGAGTCTAATAAGGATCATGCTATCAAATCAAAAGCAAATTTCAAAGGTGCTTTTTATTTAAGTGTGTTAGGTACTGTCAGTTTTTTTTTTTTTTTTGAGTGTCTACTAGTGGCGAGCTGGTATTGTGCCATGGGCCAACATGGACGGCCCATGGAGGGCCCAAGGCATACCTTTGGAAACTTAATTGGTTTTGTGACAGGATACGACTGTTCATGGTGAAAGAGAACCATGGTCAAGAGACAGTGCATGAGGAGAATGCCAAGTCCTGTGAACATGAATATGCAAGTTACCGCCTCTGGGCTACTGAACATAGGGAAGTAATGCAAGGACGCCATTGTCAAGAGGCTTAAAGGTCAACTTTTTATGGCAAGAGGTCATTATCCTTGGGTTGCAAAATTAAAGCAACAGGAAAGATTTACACATGAACTGAAGCAATCCATTAACATGGCTTTGTTTCTTGTCTTAGTTCTGTGTCTGCATTTTTATTGAAGCAATAAAGGATGAGCATACACAATTATGATGCTTGTGACTTAATTCGATAAAATAATGCACTGCAATGCCCTCTTTTTGTTCTATTCTCAAGATATCTCTGGTGGCAATGACTGGTTACTCTTTTCAGTTTTGCAAAGAAGCTGTAGAAGATGGAGAACACAACTGAGAGCCAAATCTTGTGGAGTAGGATGCTCGAAAATGTTGAACAAAAACTTAGGCAGCTACTTGATATAACTGAAGATGAAGCTTGCTTCCATACAAGGCAGAGTCAGAGTGTATTTCTATATCATCTTGGGGTCCAGACTATGCCGAAAACTCACCATTGCTTGAACATGAGATTGACAGTAGAATATTTCAAATCCAGATCAAGTCATATGGATCGGTTAAATGAGCAGAAGCTCGAAATCCAGTTGGGTTGCATTGGAGACCCACATGTTATTTTTCCTGAATTGTTGGCTACAACATGAAACTCTGAATGTCAACATGATTAACTATTTGCTGCCGCTAGCTGTTTCCCATCCGAATTGAATTATGAGCATGGACTGGACTGTCTGAATTAAGGCCAGCGATAGCAACCGTGACTGATGGCACACCTGAGCTGGGTTGCTGGATGAATCTAACCCAATGTTGCCATGTTGGATTGGGATATGATGATACGATATGCTTGGAATGGATCTGTGAGTATCTGAGTTTTGTTGACAAAAGGTTGCTGCCAATCAGCTGGGCCTGGCCGGGCTAGCTCTGCCCGACTGACTACTTGGAATGCTACACGTTGTCGCTCGCCGATGGAAACTTGGAAAGGGATGTGCTACCTGTGATGCGATCTGCCTCATTGAGCAGCCCAGGGCCCAGGGGGGCACACATCTGGTGCTGGGCCTGCTTGTGCTTGGTCTCTTGGGGCGTGTTAGGTAGCATGTATGTGGTCGGCCTGGCCTTGAGGCCCGTCCCAGGCCAGCCAAGGCCCGGCCTAAGGGGAGCAACCCCTCTTGTTTGGTTTCCTGTACCACAGCGAACAGGCCCAAATAGAGATGATGTTTAGTTTACAGTTGGGAGTTCGGCTAAAGTCCAACTGCCACCAACTGCCAAAGTGAGATTGTGTTTGGCGTGGGAAAGTTTCAGCCCGGCCAAAAGCAAGAAAGAACAATGCAAATACATAACAGCAATCTGCACAGCTTCATTTGAATATGTAATTGAGTTCCAATGCAATAACAACAGTTACGATAAATTAAGTGTGTCACTAATAAGCCTCAGACCTCATTACTACATCAGATACAACCACTGCTAGCTCCAAGTAATTACAAGCTAAAACGACAGTAAGAACAGAGAACAGGAACCACCAACTAAAGTTTGCAAAGGAGATCAACAGTTTTCAGTCATGGATTAGCTAGGGAAAACAACAACACATGGAGCTAGCTAATTAACTTGTCAAGGTTGTCATCATCGGCCTAATACCATCAGCAAAAGAGGGCCAGCTTCAACAAAAGAGCAAATAGCAACTCTTAAGAGGGGCAGCAGTGCTATCCAATCTTGCTCACCTCCTTCCATATCCCAAACAGCAAAAGAACAAGTGAGATGATTAACACAATCTTCCAATAACCAGCCTTACCATCAGCAGGTGGAATACCTTGGAAAAGCATCTTGGGGCAGATCAGGGGGGCAGGGGAGGTGCTGCTGCCACAAGTGCATTGAAATCTCTCAATGCTGATTGATAAGCTATAAGAGCCTTCTCATAGATACTATACTTCTTGTATATAGAGTTTCTGACCTCAAGGACTTGTTTACTACACTCATGCCAATTGAGGTAAATCCCAAGATTCTTCTCATGGAAAACCACATAGTAATTGCCCATTTCTGTGAAATGAAAAGAGTGTTTAGCCTCAGTCAAATATAATAAATGATACTTGCCATGAGTGCGGAACTTGAAGATCTACGGTTTGTGAGGAAACAAATCGTTGATCTCAAGTCCCTCAATGATGACCAACATCATCAGGTTCAGAGCACTAAATATGACATCACAGCCATTATAAAAAAACATTGGCCTCAGCTTTAGAGTGTGGTGGCCTAATTCATTGGTTCTATCATTGGTGGCTACCATACAAATAATAAACCAGTAGAACAGCAAGTGGAAATCTAGAAGAACCAAACAAGTGCAAATCCAAGCTCATGGCTGCCATGGAACCCTAGTGTGCACATACATTCACTGCCATCAGCATAAGATAGAAGGTGTTGTTGCTAGGGAATGGATGTGCACACGTGGGGTTTGATGACAGTCATGAAAAAGATCAAGAACCAAGTAAAAAGGGCGGCCACCTCATGTATATGTTTGCATCATAGGCCATTTCAATATCCCACAGTTGCCACCAAAGCACAGAAACAAAACCAAGAGTTCATAATTAAGAGAATAAACATCAAGTGGTCTCAAATAAAGCAGCCAACAGAGGCTACAAATAGTACCTTACAACAACAGGTTCTGCCCAACATTTCAGGGCTCAAATGCCTACCATAGTGCCCTCTAGCACATATAGTTAGCCACCCTCCCAGTATAGAAAGCAAAAGGACAGGTGTGAATCAGCTAAGTAAGCTGCACAAAATACCTACAGGAAAGTGTGCTCAACTGTAGTCAAAAGAGGAGAGAGTGGGTGAGGGAGGTAGAGGAACTATACATCTCAACAGTCAACCCCCTCATTGGCCATGCAGCCCAGCAGGTAGTGGAACTAGATGTAGTAGTTCTTGGCTACGTAGTTCCTAAGCCAAATGTCCATGTGGCTGTCACTCATGCCAACAAAGCCCCTGCCTTGGGCCTTATTATCCAGCAGGTAGGTGTAGGCAACTATCAGTGCCTCCTCAGTGATGCCAGGCATCTCCATCACAGCTAGGTACATGTTAGCATCAACATGGGCTGGTCCAGTCTCCCTAAGAGCATTGGCAACATTGTTGACAGCATCAGACATGTTTGTCAACATAAGCATCTCATCCTCAGTAAAGTTGCCTCTCTTCCTCTTTCCACCAACAACTGAGGATAGCAGCTCTGTGGCCTTACTGCCTTCTCCAGCCTCAGTTTGGGTCTTGGCAGCAGGAACTTGGGGAAAGGGAGCACCCTCAGCTTTAGCAGCAACACTATCTGCCTGGTTCACCCCTAGGGCTTCACCTGACCCTTGTGCAAACCTACCAGTGGCCATGCCATGGCCAAAGATGGACTCCATCTCTGTGTAGAACCTTATAGGGCAGTTTAGAAATTCTGCATCCTTAGGATGGTCCTGCAGTAGGGGGGTACATTTTTAGGTAACTAATACAAAGTTATAGGTCCATGTTGGAAATAGGAAAGGAAACCATGATCTACCTTGCAGTGCCCTAGGTAGTGCTCCCCCTCAAGCATGATAGCATTGACACCACTATCCCACAATGCACCACTAAGGTCTTTCAGCTTAGAGATCCTAGCCCACTTCTGCCTTCATTTCCTTAGGTGGTTGTACACCTAAGTTGGGCTAACTGCCTCTCCACTGTACTCCTTAAGTGCTTTGGCCACATAGTTAACATCTTTGTCCTTGAAGACCTTGTCAGGCCTACTACCATCACTAACAAGCTGAGCCATCCTCCTAAGCACAAAACCAGAGGTGTTGTTATTCCACCTCATGGCCCTAGCACCCCTAGCACCAGCAGCACCATCTGCAACAGCAGGACCATCACCAGCTACTGTAGCAGCACCAGCACCAGCTGCAACAGCAGCACCAGCACTAGCACCTGCTGGAGCAGAACCATCAGCAGCACCCCTAACCAAAGCATTCATTACATCAACAGCAACCACAAAAGGCCCCCTGAACACCAAGCACATCAGCAGGGACTAAAGCCATCCTATATTGGTTGCTGTGGGGGTATGGCCCCTAAGACATGGGCCGCACCATCGGAGGTGGCCCAGCCCACAAGATCAAGGCATGCACGGCGCTGCTCGGCGTGCACCGCAAGACATTGTATAGTACCAAAAAGGATATTTTACTTGTAACCCTACCCCTCCAGAGTATATAATGAGAGCCAGGGGTCCTCTACTGGACATGATGTATTCAATACAATACACCAAAGACACAGGACGTAGGGTATTACGTTGATCAGGCGGCCCGAACCTGTCTAAATCGTTGTCTCTGTGCCTTGTGTCACCATCCGGTTCCTAATTACGCGCACCCCCACCGACAAATCTACCATCGCGGGATACCCCTCGGTGGACTGCCGATGATATTCTGTCGACAGTTGGCGCGCTAGGTAGGGGTGTGCGCTTGATCCATGGCGAGCCAGATGGACCTCAAATCAACAGCGCGTTCTCGTCATCAATCTCGTGGAGATCCATGCCGGTCCACGACGACGATTCATCGTTGGCTACACCAGCCCCCGCGACAGCAGATCCGATCTCGAAACCACCTCCGAGGTCGTCTTCACCAACAACCGCGACCGCCGCCATGACGACAGCTCAGAAAGCTCGAGCGTCGGGCAACTTCATCAACGCCGACCAGATAATGCCATACGTCGCCGACCAGACGCTCCGTCTAAAGCTAAGTCACGCTTTAATATTCTTCTAAATATTCTCCAATCTTCGTATATCGCCATAATGTTTCTCCAAACTATTTTCTCCATGTTTGCTCTCAAAACGATTTTCCGAACCCCTGAACAGTCATGTTGATGCTCGGACGCCTCTAGAGACGGCCCTGTCTTTGGCTCCTCCCTACACGTGCACGAGCGTCTGCCCTCTGCGTTATGGGTGGTCGACATCGGTTCCTTGGTCACGCCTGTTTCTCCTACACGTGCATGGGTTCCGCGCTCGACGTTATGGACTATGGGCTAGCTAGGGCTGGAGACTCAGCTACACACTAACTGTTTGGGTGGTTTATATTAAACATAAATATATTTTCACGCCAACTGATCGCCGAACTGCATACGCCGTTTCATCACCATTGCTGATTTTTCTCCGAAGTTCATATATTTTTACATCATGTACTACTCGTTCTACATGTTTCTATTGCAGGATCGTCGTCCAGGTGATCAGATCACCTAGTGCTCGGACTTCTCTACCGATCAACTGGTCGGACCGCTTGGTTCATGGACTCCGTCGCCGACCAGTTGATCGGACTATTCGCTGGTCGCTTCTACTCAATGCTCACTTTGCCGCCGACCAGTTGACCAGACAGTTCATCGCTCATGCTTCATCGCCAGCTACGCCGGTTACTCCTCGGCGCACGGATACTTCATGCTCGAGGACTAAGTGGGCACACTTCACCGCACAGACGTCGTCAGCTATGTCGGTGCTCGAACCTCACCAGTTTCGCCAAGGACTCCTCGGTGCTCGGACATCGCCGCCTACGTTGGGGACTCCTCGGTGCTCGGTCATCGCCTGCGACGCCGGGGACTCCTCGCTCCTCGATCATCGCCGGCGACGCCGGGAACTCCTCGCTCCTCGATGCTCCGACATCGCCGGCGATGTCGGGGACTCCTCGCTCCTCGGTGCTCGGTCATCGCCAGCGATGCCGGGGACTCCTCGCTCCTCGGTGCTCGGACATCGCCACCTATGCCGGGGACTCCTCGCTCCTCGGTGCTCGGTCATCGCCAGCGATGCCGGGGACTCCTCGCTCCTCGGTGCTCGGTCATCGCCAGCGACGCCAGGGACTCCTCGCTCCTCGGTGCTCGGACATCGCCGCCTACGCCGGGGACTCCTCGCTCCTCGGTGCTCGGTCATCGCCAGCGACGCCGGGGACTCCTCGCTCCTCGGTGCACAGTCATCGCCAGCGACGCCAGGGACTCCTCGCTCCTCGGTGCTCGGTCATCACCGGCGACACCGGGGACTCCTCGCTCCTCGGTGCTCGGACATCGCCGCCTACGCTAGGGACTCCTCGCTCCTCGGTGCTCGGTCATCGCCAGCGACGCCGAGGACTCCTCGTTCCTTGGTGCTCGGTCATCGCTAGCGATGCCGGGGACTCCTCGCTCCTTGGTGCTCGGTCATCGCCAGCGACGTCGGGGACTCCTCGCTCCTCGGTGCTCGAACATCACCGCCTATGCCGGGGACTCCTCGCTCCTCGGTGCTCGGTCATCGCCAGCGATGCTGGGGACTCCTCACTCCTCGGTGCTCTATCATCACCAGCGACGCCGGGGACTCCTTGCTCCTCGGTGCTCGGACATCGCCGCCTACGCTGGGGACTCCTCGCTCCTCGGTGCTCGGTCATCGCCAGCGACGCCAGGGACTCCTCGCTCCTCGATGCTCGGTCATCGCCAGCGATGCCGGGGACTCCTCGCTCCTCGGTGCTCGGTCATCGCCAGCGACGTCGGGGACTCCTCGCTCCTCGGTGCTCGGTCATCGCCAGTGACGCCGGGGACTCCTCGCTCCTCGGTGCTCGGTCATCGCCAGCGACGTCGGGGACTCCTCGCTTCTTGGTGCTCGGACATCACCGCCTACGCCGGGGACTCCTCGCTCCTCGGTGCTCGGTCATCGCCAGCGACGCCGGGGACTCCTCGCTCCTCGGTGCTCGGTCATCGCCAGCGACGCCGGGGACTCCTCGCTCCTCGGTGCTCGGACATCGCCGCCTACGCCAGGGACTCCTCGCTCCTCGGTGCTCGGTCGTCGCCAGCGACACCGGGGACTCCTCGCTCCTCGGTGCTCGGTCATCGCCAGCGACACCGGGGACTCCTCGCTCCTCGATGTTCGGACATCGCCGCCTACGCCGGGGACTCCTTGTTCCTCGGTGCTCGGACATCACCGCCTACGTCGGGGACTCCTCGCTCCTCGGTGCTCAATCATCGCCCACGACACCGAGGACTCCTCGCTCCTCGGTGCTCGGTTATCGCCAGCGACGCTGCGGACTCCTCGCTCCTCAGTGCTCGGGCGTCGCCAGCTACACTAGGGAGTTCCTTGCTGCTCGGATCTTGCTACGTCTCATAGGTGTGCTATCAAGCTGCTCCATGCTATTCGGATCAGGGTGCTGATCTTGGGCAGCGCGTCGGGGATCTTGATACGCGCATGTCAGACGACATCGACAAGCTTTCAGACTTCTTTTTCTTTGACCCTGCTACAAGATTCATTCTTCATCTTCCAGCAGGCTCGGGGACTAAGTGGGCACACTTCACCTTGCGGTGAATGTGCTTGTTCTCATCTCGAGGCTACGCCCGGGGACTGGCTGTCTGCTCGGTTGATTTTCTACTTTATGACCCTGGCACCACGTGACTACGTCACCTACTGTCAGGCTCAGGGACTGGCTGCCTGCTCGGCTGGTTTTCTACTTTATGACCCTAGCACCACGTGACTACGTCACCTACTATCAGGCTCGGGGACTAGCTGTGGGGGTATGGCCCCCAAGACATGGGCCGCACCATCGGAGGTGGCCCAGCCCACAAGATCAAGGCGTGCACGGCGCTGCTCGGCGTGCACCGTAAGACATTGTATAGTACCAAATAGGATACTTTACTTGTAACCCTACCCCTCCAGAGTATATAAGGAGAGGCAGGGGTCCTCTACTAGACATGATGTATTCAATACAATACACCAAAGACACAGGACATAGGGTATTACGTCGATCAGATGGCCCGAGCCAGTCTAAATCGCTGTCTCTACGCCTTGTGTCACCATCCGGTTCCTGATTACGTGCACCCCCACCGACAAATCTACCATCGCGGAATACCCCTCGGTGGACTGCCGACGATATTCTATCGAAAGTTGCCCAAGTAAAGAGTAGTACAGTAACATCAGCAAGAGTAACAACAAACAAGCATGTATATCATGGTCACAAATATACAAAAGCTCTGGCCATGGGACACAGCCATAGAACAGCAGCATCATAATTCATCTATGCTGCTACCACTGTATGGCTGAGTTTCATGGCCAAAGACTAGGTAACAGTGACATAATTGAGCAGATAAGAGACACAATTGAGCATAGCATGAACATTGAGGCAACTTGAAACAATGAAGACAAATTAATCTTAGTTTCAGCCATGTCCCACAAGTTATTACACAACCATTACACAAGCATGAGTTCCATAGCAGGGTAATATAACTGAATTCAAGAACATAGTTAATGCATGATTAGATCCTAGAGGTACCCTACCTTCCCACGTAGCATTGCAGATGGCATCCCTCCTAAGAGCCATGGCATTGGTCTCTTGAGACTGGCTTTCACTAAAAGGTAGAGTGTCAAGTGGGTTAGGTTGGGTGCCAGTGAAACCCTCCTCAGCTAGCACAACTTGATCAATCCCAAAACCTAGGATCCAATTGTGCAGAATACAACAGCACAATACCAGCTTGACCTATGTCTTGTATGGGTGGAAGGGCTTGTTGTCTAGGATATGAAACCTGTTCGTCAAAGCACCAAAAGTCCTCTCCACAGTGACCCTTAGGGATGAGTGCCTTAGGTTGAAAAGCTCATTTGCATTGGTTGGGTGGTTTTTGTTCCCATACTCAATCAAGTGGTACCTGACACCCCTGTAAGGGGGTAGAAAGCCACTGCGGCATGCATACCTAGCATCTACCAGGTAGAATTTACCTACAATTGGACATCTACTGTGAGTTTGTGTGCCAATGGTAAGGACATAAGTGCAGTGACTAGGTAGTGCAGTTACCTGGTGGGACAGTGAACCCATCATCCCTCTCAATGGCATCAGCTAGGATAAGTGCATCATGGGCAGAGCCCTCCCATCCAGCAGGGACATAAGTGAACTTTAGGTCAAAGTCTACATCAGCCATGACATTCTGTGTGGGGTTGTGTTTCCTACCCCTGAAAGCAGCTTGCATGTGTCTAGGCACCCTTGCGAACACATGTGTGCCATCAATGGCACCAATGCATTTCTAAAAACCATGCAAGTGAGATGGCAGTACATGTGAATATGTACATCTACCAAATGCAGGAAACTTGTGCTTTACAATTACCTTGAAATATGGATTCCATCTATGGCTTCCAAGTACCTTTGGGTGAATGGCAGTGCTAGGAGGCTTGATCATTTCATTCCTAAGTTCACCAACAGCATACAAGATCTGATGGAAGTGCATGTGGACTGTCTCTATGGACCTCCTAAATGACTGGTGGACAACTCTAAACCTTTGGTTGTGGCCAACAACATGAAGAAACATTGCAACCTGCTCCTCTATTGTGCATCCTTGCCTTTCACATACAAGGCTCCTCTCTCTAAAAAGATTGCATAAAGCAAAAAAGGGAGCTCTAGTCATCCTAAGCATGGAAAGGCACTCTCCATCAGTGGAGTTATAGATAGCATTTAGGGTCTGTTGCCTATGCTGCTCAGCTTCATTTCTAAGTGCATACAGTAGAGGGTTAGGTTCAGTTTTAGGTTCAGGCTTTTTCCTTTTTAAGCCTAGTGGTGACAAAGGAAACCATGGCTGCTGCTTGTTTACACATCATCTCACGGCTATCAGAGGGATCCATCTACATGCATATAACAATGAAACAGGAACTCAGATCATCATACCCTACCTGGCTTCAACATGAATGTACAATGATTAAAGAAACAGATTTAGCACGGCTGCATGTAAAAACATGCCTCCCAAGTGCCTAGGACAACATCATCGACCGCAAGAAAAAATACAGGCAACCATCACAACCATGAAACGCATTTGGTGCAAAATGTAGAGTAAACAGATAGGGCATAATAAGACAGAACAAGCTACTGTAACTACCAACATCAAATCAATAACAAGTGAAACCCTAATCTATCATGAAACAACAGCTTGTACTAAGAACACACGAACGAACAGTGAACTGCAACTAGGATAACAAACCCTAGCATCATCACCATCAAGAGGAAGCGGGGATTGGGGGTTGATTTCACCTCGGGGTGGCCGTCGGAGCAAAGCAGCGACGCAGCTGGGAGAAGAAGAAGTACCGACGAGTAAGAAGAAGCAGATCTGGACGGAGAGGAAACAGACCCGGCCGGGGAAAACCAACCGCACCACTGCAGCAATGGAAGAAGATGGAAGAAGATGGCTGCCTCCACGGAGTACCCGCGGTCGACGGAGCGGCACTGCGTCGAAGCAGATCTAAGGCCGGGGAACAGAGAGGAAGTCCGCCGAGGAAAGAAGCCGCCACGACGGACACCAGCTCTCCAACGTCGTCGGTCTCTCACGTGGGTGGAGGGAGGGAGACGAAGGAAGGAGACGCAACGGAGGACAACGACCGCTTATAAAGGCGGCAGATTTCGCCGGTGGGGAGGGCGCGCGGAGGTTTTCCCCTTCCCGCTCGAGCCCGCCAGAGCCACCCGCTGCCGCACCAAATCGCCCGCCGCGCGCCGCTCGGAGCCAAGCTCCCAGAAAACGAACCCTAGCTTCGTTTCCCCACAGCCAGGCGGAGCCGTCCCTTTTGCATATGCGCGCCCTGGCTTAGGAGCGGCCCAGCGGCCCCAAACACGGGAGTTGCAGCCCACGGGCGCAGCCGGGCCGCTGGGCCACGTCTCCAAACACGCCCTTGGGAGCAACTTCTACAGTATCCTCCGTGGATTGATCGATTTGCTTGTCTTGCCAACGTTGTTTCGCTTTGCATTGATTTCTGATTTGGACACTTGCCTCCTGGTCTCTGGCCGTTGTTCTTCATCTGACTCCATGCATGCATGCAGTGGCAGAGCTAGAGAAAATTCAAGGGAGGTGTGCTTGCCTTGTGAGTGCCTAGACTTTTATTTTGAGGGTGTGAATATGGTGAAAGTTTAGCTATTATCACTCTGTTTTTGCGTGGGTGGGGCTGCAGCCACTAATAATACATCCGCCACCGCATGCATGCATGCATGTTGCATGGCAAGGGGCTGCAGCTGCTGTATGGTAGTAGTAAAAAAAAAAACTTGTGGTTGTGCTATATGGCTTTATGAGCATAGCACACTAATACTCCAGGGTAGAACGAAGAAGCTACAAGCTTTGTTAACAATGGTACCGCTGGAAAGTGTAGAAGAGGGGGAGAGATGATTTTTCGTGATGGATTGATATTATTCGTAGTATGTACGTATGTGTCTGCTGCAGTTTTTGCTGCTACTGCTGATACATACTTGATACTCTGACCTTATGCTGGAGATGGATACGTACGGGTGCCATTTTAACTGATGTATGTATTTACTCCTACACTAGCAGTGATTATATTAATTGGGTAAATTAATGAGTCGCTCCACTTCAATCCAAGTCTCCATCTCCAAGTCTCCATCATCGATCCTTGCATGTGCGTGCTCATATGTGTCAGAACACACATATCAGGACTGATCAAGTTGATGAAGAGAACAGAAGAGCAGGCCAGCTTTAATTTTGTCCTGCAACCGATCAACTGATCGAGCGTGCATGCAACTTTTTCTCTCTTTTTTTAACTTGCATGCACCTAAAAAAATAACCAGGAGATAACACCTAATATGGTACTGCCACCAGAAAAACTTCCTACCACCGGTGGGCGGCTGCGGCCTGCCCCTGGGGGCTGGGTCCTGGGGCCAGGGGCAATTTGGTGAAGATCACCCATGCATGTTTCGCGCCGCCGAGATGGACCAGCACACATGGAGGTGCGCCGTGCGCGGGAGAGGGATCAACGCTGCCTGCTCGACCTTGCAATCGAGTCCGGCTTCGACCCCGACCTCCATGTGGCCGAGGGCATGAGGTCGGCGGCAGCGGCACTCTGCTGCTCATCCGCGTGGTCGAGGGCGCGACGGATCTGCACAGCGGCGGCGCTCTGCTGCGCGTCCACGCGGATGGGGGCGGCGCTGAACCCACCACAGCAGGTATGCCCACCCCTTCTCTTTCCTTCCTGCTGTGCAAAATTGAGGACCACTTTGTGTCCTTGCAGGAATAAAGGACTCATGTATTGCAGAGAAACTGAGCCAAAGTGGTTGATAAAGCAAGATCCACAGTTTGGGGGTAAGTCTGTGTGTCTACCATTTATTTATTTTTAGGCATCGTATAATTTGGTTCGACTGTTAGTAATATATGTTAACTATTCGTTAGAGGTTACATGTTGTTTGGTTTGGATAAACTGCAATCAGATTCCATGTATTGTATTGCCAGCCCAATCCAATCAGTAGGCCATTACCCCCATGTGGTATTTTGGTTTTTTTATGCTACATAAACGATCTTGGTAAAAGCCTATTCAGCGTAAAAGTAGAAACCTAAAAATATCTCTACTTTTATAACTATATTGTATTCTGTAGGATTATAACTGGTGTGCATTTTATAACTTTTACATGACAAGTAGTATTTGATAGAAGTTGTACTCAACTGCAAAAGTCATATACTTTTTACCTCCTATACTATCAAACTGTCCTTCGTGTGCACATGTGCATTGTTGCATTTTGCTCAATATTTTGTCGAAAAGATGAAGCCTTAAGTCAAATGCATTGTCAGTTTAATTGTGGTACACTCCTCTTTGGAATGACAACCTTAACTTTTAAAATTTTCCTATAAAATCAGAAATGCAAACAACGTCTAAAGCTTTTCAATCACAGGACTCTGCTATATTGGCGCTTAACAAGCCACCCAAAGTTCCCAAGAAAGGACATTTGCCGGTACATAACAGCATGGATGTGCTTGCAGGCAGCATTGTCATATGGAAATGAATAGGTTCCAAAATTGGTGAGCTCACGAGTTGCTTCTTCTGATTGACTTTTGGTCACTGTGTATAGTCTTAGGAGCTCTAGAGATCTCTTTTCCCTGTGGCTTATGAGCTCATGTCCATCGACTGGATAGGGAAAGCAGCAGTTTGATTTTGATGGGCAGAACAAAAGAAAGCTTTTCTCTGTTGAGGAGCTACCACTTGAGCAGGTAGGGCTACTAATCCTGCTCGCTTTTGCAGAGCACGTGTGATTTTACCTTCGGCTGATTTATCATGTCATTGCACAAGGGTGCTAAACGCTTACGATTTTACCTTTGGCTGATTTATCTTGTAATTACAGAAGGGTGCTACTTTTTTGTCAGATTTATCAGGGTAAGCTAAAGGCAACAAGCAACATCTTCTCAAAACGATTGCTTATTCGTGCTGGCGCTAAAATATGTTACATGCATTGTCATGATTTTTTGAAAAGTTATTCCTGCTTCATCTTTATGTTTTCATCTTGCCATACATAGTTGTAGGCACTAACAAATTGTACCTTTGGACATTACCTTGTTTGTTTGTTTGGAGCTAAGCCACTAAATCAGGAGGTTCCAAATGTATCATGGCTGAAGAGGCGGTACCTCTTTTTAGGTGTTTCTACGAGCAAGGAAACTCAAAAGGTTGATATTATTATAAAATGGTTTCCAGAATTATTGCCTCTGCATAAACTTCTCATGCAGGTCTGAAGTTATAATAATATTACCTTGTATTGCTTATTTTGATTTTGTATGGTTAGTTGGGTTCACAATTTGTGGCATTATTACATACAAGTAAGTATAATTTTCATTAGACCTCTCATGCCTACGGAGAAAATTGAGAACCGTCTATTGGTGTTATCAGAATAAAAACTAACTGGATATCAGGATCCACATAGCATGGTTAGGCTAACCATCATTTTTGCATATTCAATTAGTCAGGTCTGAAGTTACAATAATATATTACCTTGTATTGCTTATTTTGATTTTGTATGGTTAGTTGGGTTCACAGATTGTGTCATTATTACATACAAGTAAGTATAATTTTCATCAGGCCTCTCATGCTTAAAGAGAAAATTGAGAACCATCTATTGGTTTTATCGGAATAAAAACTAATTGGATATAAGTCAGAACCACGCATATCATGGTTATGCTAACCATCATTTTTGCATATTCAGTTAGTCATTTTACATACTGGCTTCATACAAGAAAATGTAACTTTTTCATGTCATTTAAGCTTCTGATAAAGTTTTTCTCTTGTGTACATGTTTCAGCTCCAAGGCCTCACGGACCAATACGAATACCTGAACAAATGATTGTTTTGTTTACCTGGACTACAATCATAATGCATAAACATCAGGAATAAGCAATCTTGACGGAGGAACTTGTGATGTTTTTGCTCATGATGTTTTTTATATCGGTCGTACAATAGAGGCACTTGTGATGTTTTTTATATGGGTCGTACAATGGAGGCACTTGTGATGGAATTATGTATAAGTCTTGGGAGATTCCAGGGGAGAGCAATATATGGATACTATGAAGAGAATAAGGCATTTTTATTTAGGATCTTTGAAATTAACAATGACTGGTTTGTTTAATGCAAAACCTTCAGGAATAAGCAATCTTGGAGGCACTTGTGATGTTTTGCCCATGATGTTTTTTATACGGGTTATACAAAGGAGACACTTTACTCCTGGGAGATTCGAGGTGAGAGCGTGGTTATTATGAGGAGAATAATGAATTTTTATTTAGGATCTTTGAAATTAATTGGCAAGTATTGTTACGCTAGCAAATAAAATAAGTATTGTTGCTTTTTTCTGGTACTATATTTGTCAAGCTAATATATATTGCTTGTAATAATATACAATAATGTAATATATTATTGATTATCATAACCACAAATATGTGTGTTCCGCACATGTAATGCTTGGTCCTTGGTGTCATAGGAGTAATTTTCATCACAAGTTTAGATACGAATATGCCTTTTCATAGAGATAAATATGTCTTTTCATAGAGACACGCACGTGTCGTCCATGCATGGCCACCAGTTAAATTAAAGTCTCCAGTGAATGAAGGAATCAGTCAATTTTGGCGTCAACTACCGAACAACTAGTGGTAGTTAAGTTAACAATGATATCATCAGCCTGCTTAGGGCATGTACAACCCACAGACGGCTTGCTGTCTGTATGATGACGTCGAACTACATACAGACAGCTAAACAGACAGCGTGTATAGTGGGTTGTCTGTGTTAGCTGTCTGTTAATTATTTAATGTCTGCATGCAGTCATGATCAAGCCTAAATATGATTCATGTATACCATTGTGTTGCTTGTTGATAAAAAAAAAGATTAAGCATAAATAAGACAACCATTGCTACAAAAGATCAAGCATAAACAAATTAGAAATATATTAAAAATAGATGGAAAGTAAAGAAAAAACAATGACAAAAAAACAAAAGTAATGAAAATACCATATTGCTCTATATCTTCCTATCCTCTACCTCTGCTCAGTTGTGACCGTGTGGTTCTTATCTCCGTTTTTTTTCTCTTCCTATCTCTTCTGTATTCTCTCTAGCGTCTCCTCCATCATGATGAGACAAAATTCCAGTGCTTGGCCTTGCTTGGGCGATGAGCAGTGCGGCGAGCTCCCCGCACCGGCCTTGAAGCCAGCGATTCCTCACTCCTCGGCCTGCATACAAGTACCGTCGACGAGCTCGCGGCCACTCACCGTCGCCATGAACAGCAGTGCGACCAGAAGCTACAGGTGGCGTCGCTCATCAGAAAGAGCTACACCATCACGCGCCTGGACCTTGCCTCCCTCGACAGCGTGTGGCAGTTCGTGGACAGCTTCTGCCGCGCAGGGATGCCGCTCGACTCGCTCATCTGCAACCCACCGTCTACCGCACTCAATCCTGAGAATTTGGCGCTCGGAGTCGACGATTCATACAACGCGCGGCGAAGGCATCGGTTTGGCGTGGGAGCACGAGCCGATGCCGTCGTTTCACCAGACGACGGCTTGCATCTCTCTCTTCTTTGAATGCAGTTCGCGAGGGAGTATTTTGCAAAAAATACATCATACAGACGGCACTTGGAAGCCCGTTGTACGTGCCCTTACTATTAATCTAACATATCGCGAGGTGTCTTAAAACTAATAACCATGTGCATGCACACACGTACTCCTAGGACAACAAGCGCTTTGCACGTACTCCTAGATACTAGTATCGTTCAGGACACTCACAATGCAAGAAACTATTAGCACTTCGTTAAGAAAATGCAACTAGTGTCGGTTAAAGTGGTTCATGTTTAATTAAGTTTTTAACAAATGATATTCACATTTATGATTTCAAATCAATTATTATAAAAATACATTTCGTAATTAATCTAATAGTATTTATTTGATATCATAAATATTGATATTTCTTATTTTTAGTTGGTCAAATTTAAGATATTAAAACATGACACTACGTTAAAATTGCATTTTTTTTTTCTAGGACGGAAGGAATACTAGAAATTTAGAAAGATACGTCGTCATTCATTAGCAGCAAGGTGCGATGCATACGTGCATGGCCTAATGACTAATGAGCCGTCTCCCTCTCCCTCTCTCTCTCTCAAATGGAAAGAGAAGCCTGTAAGCAAAGCGCTATAGCTGCACGTTCTCCCCAACTGTCACTGCGGTGCAGGCATTTGTTTACCAGCTGCCTGCCCATGCCCAATTGCCCATGTCCTTGCCAATACTTTTCAGAGCTCTAACCTACTACTACACCGATCGGTGCTGTGTTAATAATTACTAAGCAAGGTGGATTAACAAACACCGAGTACTACTTGATCGTACTCCTTTCTGCTACATAAAATAAAGTGATCTTGTTGCGCATGCTTTGAGACTGATGAAAAAAGTCGATCGCTTGTGTTGAAAAAAAAGAAAGCACGCATGTAACTGTACTCTTCTGCCTGCATGCAGTGCAGTGCAGCTGCAAGGCATGCAATGTAGGGATGCGGCAGCTTTGATCGATGTGGACGGTGCGTGGCTTTCGTAAATTCCAAGGTACAAGATCTTCATCGTCTACTGCTAGTGTAGAAGTCGTCTCTCGGCTACCTGGCTTTTTTGCTCTTTTTTTGGAGTCCGTGGGTGGCCAAAGCCCAAAGGAAAGGCACGCAGTCAGAGACCATCATATGCAGGAACAGAGTGCACTGCACTGGACCGGACTGCATGGCTGCTGCTGTTGCTCCCACTTCCGGTCCCGGCCTCCCATCATGATCATGGCCACACGCCCACACCACAAGTCCACTTCGCTTGCATGCTTTGCCACTTGGCTTGGCAGCTCCGCTCCGTTCTCACAGGCCGGCCGGCTCGCTTCTCCGCGTGCTGCTGCTGCTCTGCTCGTCAGATCAGTCCCCAGCTACTGCTCCTGTTGTTGCCAGTGGCAGGCACAAAGCAGGCCGACGAGGCAGCGACCACCGGCCGGAGGCGCCCGTGCACAACCACAATTGCACACATGCGTGCATGCATGGCATCGCCAGCGCGGCAGCTAGCGCTTGCCCATCCTCCTCTTCCCCCATTGTGCCTGTCCGTGGTCCTCCCATTATATTTTCTCCGCTCCACTCCGACCCCTTGTCCATTTCCATCGTGCAGCCATGCAGCGGCGTTGATTAGGGAGAAGGGGCGGACAATGTGATAACACCTGGTAGACGTGACAAATATATGTATCGAGTGTACGTCTCAACAGTTTTTCGATACTTTTACATATATATTTAGTATTCATAGCGGAAAATCACAGTATTATCAAAAAAAATGGATGAAATGGTATTTTTTGTGCTATATAATTAAAATATTTATATGCTATTAAACACTTTTTCACTGTGTGTGTGTGGGTTGGGTTGGGGTGGGGGGGGGGGGGGGGGCATAGCCCCTGCTGGCCCCCCTGGTTCCACTAGTATAGCGGCACCACTTTGCTATGGTATGGTACTATGGGAGCCTACAAGCCGTTTGGTTTGAACATAGGCAAAGCTGCCTGATCTACACATAAATCCTAGACGTTCGATTTCAGGTCACTCTTCTGGGTCTGGGAGTTGTCTGCTGAGGCTTACAACCCCAACATGCCCTACAAGCATGATCGATTCTTTCATTTTATTAAACACCACGAGCCAGTGTAACTAAGGGCTTTGGTACGTCCGAGCTGCACCCAAATGCTCTGGCATCGCTATGCTCCGACAAAGAAACCCCTTGGTTCGCGCTGAGAGAAGCGAGGAGAGAGAAGAGGAACTGGGAATATTAGCTTCGCATGGTTCCTTGTCGATTCCGTGGGCTCAGTGCGCGGACAAAGTCCAATTTGCCTCGGCGAGCGAGGCCAGCTTGAGCTTGGGAGGTCCAGGGAGCAGACATCAAGCGGCAGCGTAGGGCGGGCCTAGGAGGGTCGATGGCGGCACAGCATGGGGGTGGGCCGGGAGGGAAAGGGCGACACGCCACAGCGAGCCGGAGCTAGAGGGCTGACGCGGTGGAGGCATCAGTGGAGGCATGAGGTTTGTTCGCTTGAACTTATCAGCCGGCTTATCAGCTAGAATCTACAGTATTTTTCTCTCACAACAAAACAGCTTCAACCGGCTTTAATACCAGCCGAACAGGTCCGAGGTGGCGTATGGTGGTCACGGGGGATGATGACATGAGAGAGATCAGGCGGAGAGAGAAGAAGGAAAGAGAGAAAGGGGGGGAGGCATTACAGACGTTTCACTCTTATCAACGACCAGCATAAGCTGTTTTTCTAGGCGTTTTTTAATTAGTAAAGCTAGAGCAAGAAAGAGCCGTTCCATCGAACAAGCTATGTTAAAGTATGCCAAATTTAACATATATACACAGCACCCCTGATTCTTTTTTCCCTACAAGGGCTGAAAAAATCCCTAGCTATTAACCCATATGCAAGCAATGATAATGTCAAATAAATCATCATCATCCAGCAAGAGGAATCTTTGGGAAAGTGGTGTGGATCCCTCTGCTCCTGTGTTCCCTCGTACCTTGTAGTACGTCCTGTCTGGTAGCACTGAAACAAATCTTCAAGATATCCAGCAAATCAACTATTAGAATCCACAATAATAATCTATGGAGCCGTTGGTAACAGACTAACAGTAGGCTCACGCGACTTTGTGTTTTTAACTTTTCAATGTTGTTACCCACTGTAAGATCATATCCGGTAGCCTCTTCGTCTGTAACCAAATTGGAGTGCAAATGATAAACATAATGTATTAATATTTAACAACTCAATTATTAATATATATATATATATATATATATATATATATATATATATATTATACGCAAGGCAATACTCACAAAAAGAACAACATTCCATTACATCAGAGCAAGGCTAATAATATAGCCGGCTACTAGCTGTAAGATTTCTTTGCAGCCTTCTCTCAGTCTACTCATATAGTAGTTAGCTCATCACTATTAATATATGACCTACTTGTCTCTCTCATAAACTTTTTTTTGGTTCTTGTGCCTTAGTCAGCTGTAAGCTTACAGCCCGCTTCTGCTCTCTCTCTTCTCTCCTCTCTCCTTCACCTTAGCATTTAGCTGGCTTACAGCCCGCTATTATACTATATACACTAGTAGAGAAATGACATTTCATCCGCTTTGATTTTGGGCTTTAGTCTCGGTATTTTTTGCGTCCGGGGACTAAAGGCCCCTGTCCTAGCACGCTTTCGCAGTAGGTCACCTTTAGTCCCGGTTGAAGGTACCAACAGGGACTAAATGCCCCTATCCTGGCACGCTTTCGCAGCAGGTCATCTTTAGTCCCGGTTGGTGTTACCAACCCGGACTAAAGGTCCTTCAACCTTTACCAACCGGGACTAAAGGGTGACATTTTAGTTCCGGTTGGTGTCACCAACCCGGATTAAAGGTCTCCCACCCGGGACTAAAGGTACCCCACAGGTCAATTCAAAAGGAGAGTGTCCAGGATACTGTCACATGTGGTGTACAACTGAATTGGTAAGGAGTTTATGCGCGAGGAAAGAGGTCCTGGGTTCAGATCTCACACATCGCAAGAGAGGTCTCCCTATAATTTCGTTTATTTTTCTCCTGAGGATGGACCTTTAGTCCCGGTTATGAAACTAAAGCCGGTTCCCAACCGAGACCACAACCCATTTCTCTACTAGTGATACTTGCTCTTATCAACATGTAGGCCCCTTTTGTCATGCAAAGGGTCTTGGTTAAGTGGTCCAATGGGTGGTCATGTCTATTTGCCATGGTCACCTAGCTTGTATAGCATGTCTTAAACGGTTGTCATCCGAAGGTGGGTCGTTTTGCAATAGTCCATGTACCTGCGCTCAAGGGTGATACTATGTTCGAGTTGCCTGGTGCTAATGCGCATGCACCACGGTTCAATTTTTTTGACACGCAACAGCTTCACTTTCGCCATATATTCTAACAAAAAACTGTGTATATATATGCTATTTTTTTTCTGCGATTGTGCCTAAGTACATTTTTATGCATTCTACTTATATTAAACATGCACCAGGATCAATTCACTTGTAGCTTCGCCACTTACCAAGATATAGGCCATTCTATATATGGCCAAAATTATGAGATCTTGATAGTTTAGATAAATAGAAATTAACATGAAAAAATGTGACATTTTGATATGACCATAGTAAAGATTAGGTTTACCTACCTATTACTGAAAAAACCACCCAGTTTTACTGGTTTTTTTTTTTTTGCAAACAATTCGGGGAGATCCCCCTACATTAAATTGAATGAACCAAATTACATATGAGTACAGGAATACTCCAAGCATTGAAATAGAGATTAATGTTAGGGGCTCAACCTCAGTGAACGCAGTACCAAATGACACGTGGAAACCACCTTCGTTGAACTAACCAATTTCACAGGAAATGAACCTTCGGGTCAAAGCTTCGTAAGGAGCCAATCGACGAAGGTTGTCTATATCGAAGAAAAGGAATCCCAAGGTTCTGTGCAATGACTCGAACCCAAATGAAGACATCACCGGAAGGACGAAGTACACTAATAAGGAAGTCCTCACCAAACGGAATGAGGGTTTGCGGGAACCTATGAACAAATCTCAAATAACGAGAAGGGCTTTGTGAAGCACAATGAAGGCAAGTGGCACGAAGGTATACGCAAATGAAGATAGAGGATGGCGAAGGTATGAACAAGTCACTACTAGGAATTTGCACTTACATGACGAACATCTTGTGACAAGAAGGGATAGGCTTGTTATGTAAATGACTACATTGTCCGTGAATGGAGTGTTGTGTATTTCTAGTTGTAGTAGTGTCAAATGAATGGGTACCTGGGGGAACCATATTGTGCTATAAAAAGATTTTTTTCCTAATAAATACCCCCTAAATTGTACAATACCAAGGGGTGAAGGAGGAGCCGATTCATGTTGCCATATCTACTATCCCTCATTCCATTTATAATAGAGCGTTTACACCCCAACATCTGGCCCTCACCGTTTATGTGAGCAAGATACCACCACAACCACGATGGCGTGGCCATCCAAGAAAACAAATCAACCAAGCAATGAAGACGGCACAAAAAACACCACAAACGAAGATGATACCACAATGGAAAAGCAATTGAGAACAAACCAAGACAGGGGGAAGCTGCAAGATCACAAAAAGCAAAACATGAATGATCAAACAACAACACGAAACCAAAGCAACCAAGAAGAAAGGCTATCTGAACTCGAGGAACAACTCAGTATCAAAAAGAAAGAACTAGAAGCAGCCAAGGCAAGAACAAGAACAAGAATAAAAACACTCAAGCAAAGAATATATAAGAGGCAAAAGCGTCACTTCATCACATCAATGAAGAACTCAAACATGCCAATCCACAAATAGTTCGCTTAGAAGTACTAGGATCTTCAGAATAGCCAGAGGTGGCGGCTCAGTGCGGCACAAACGCGTGTCAGCTAGCGGCAGCCTGGTTTGACCAAGTCCGTGTGTCTTGTGCCTGTTTAGTTCCCAAAATTTTGCAAAATTTTTCAAGATTCTCCGTCACATCGAATCTTTGGACGCATGCATGAAGCATTAAATATAAATAAAAAATAAAATTAATTACACAGTTTAGACGAAATTCACGAGACGAATCTTTTAAGCCTAATTGGACTATGATTGGACACTAATTGCCAAATTACAACGAAGGTCCTACAGTACCATTTTTCAAAAAATTTCGCCAACTAAACAAGGCCTTGGTGTAGGGGGCGGCGACGATTGCAAGAGGATAACGACAGGGGTAGATGGGAAGATTGAACAGGGGACTCATGTTAAGAGGTAACTGCCAGTTGAGGAACTTGTCCTGTATGGGCCTTGTTTAGATTGAGAAAAATTTCAACCCGATGAATAGTAGCACTTTCGTCTTATTTGGTAAATATTGTCCAATCGTGGACCAACTAAGTTCAAAAGATTCATCTCGTGATTTCCAACTAAACTGTGCAATTAGTTTTTTTTTTTTACCTACATTTAATGCTCCATGCAAGTGGCTAAAAATTGATGTGATGGAGAGAGAGTGAAAAAACTTGGAATTTTGGGGTAATCTAAACAAGGCCATGGTATCTTTTAGATGACTTGGCAATATACGACCCAACAAGATGACTTGACTGCTGAGTGCTTTAAATAAATTTTGTTGGTGATTGTCCACATAGGCTACTCTCTGTCTTTTTCTTTTCCTCCTCGTTGGACTGGTCTGTCATGCCCCACTGCTTCATGAGTGGCGACCCTAGGGTCCGATGACCCTAGGCGCCCGCCTCCGGTGTGGGTGCACGCTTAGCTATTTGTCGTATTGCACTCTGTTACAAGCTAACAATACATGATCTCGTCAGTGTCTTGAGCTTCGCCCGAGCTCCATTTGAGCGCTGGGCCCGCTACCGCCGCTCACCATCTTTGTTACCATTTACTGCAATCCGTACTAACTTCTCAATTCCCCGCATGCCACCACCGTACTTCCTCTTGATGGCACTCTAAGCTCCAAGTTTCCTGGTGAATTGGAAATCTAAGGTGAATCTGAGTTTTACAATTACCACTTTACCAGCATTTGTTGTTGGATTGACACATCATCTGTGAAAGAAAGCACATTTTTATATATAGATGTAAAGAGGATATACAGGTAATGAATGGCAAATCCAATATCTGAAAAAGCAATAGAGTCATCAGACAATTTAAAAGGCAACCGTGGACTAGGAGCACTTTTTAAGGGATCCACCCGTCTCCCCCACCGTTCGTTCGTTCGTTCGTTCCGTTTCACCACCATTGAATTGAACACTGTCTGTCTCGCTGTCTCCCTCCCTCCCCTCGCATCACAGTCACAATCCATCCGCAGGCCAGCCCTGCCCCACCTTGTTAACGGTTGAGGCGTTGCTGGTACACTGCTGCCGGCCAAGCTGCCCCTGTTCTGTTCCGCGCGAGCATCCCACAGGAAGCAAGGAGGCATACAGCTCTGCTCTCCTCACGCCTCGCCTCACCTCACCTCACCTCACCAAAAGAGGAAACGCCCACGGCTTGCTTTACCTCCAGCAGTCGTCTCGCCTAGTCGCCTCGTCTCAGTCTCAGAGTAGTAGGAGGGTGGAGGGAGAGGTGGATGGCATGAAGCAACCTGCCAAGAATGAGAGCCTGGGCTGCCCCTGGTAGAAGCAGAGCAAGACCGGGCCACAAGGAGGAGGGGGAAGGAAGAGGGTGAGATGGGCAACTGCGGCACGCGAGAGGAGAATGCCGTTGTCGCCGCGCACGCTCAAGGTATCCATCCTTTCCGGTTTGCGCCTGGGTTTTCTTGGGCGGACTCTTGTCGGTGGTTGTTTGGATTGGATCTCAGGCTGGGCACTTCGAATTGCATCGGAATTTCGTCTTTGCTGGATTATTTCCCAGCTCCTTCCTGGCTTCTCTTTCTCTTGGTTGGTGGGCTCATGGTCACGGTGGATGTGGATTACCAAAAATGCTTTCTTTCTTGGCTTTCTATTGCGATGCCTTTTGGTTTATCTGTAGTTTCGGACTGGCGATTTGGTTGCAAAATTCGATTTTTCTCAGGGTATAACCCATATCGACATTAGGGATTTAAAGTCACATGCCAATCTTCACTCGAAATGTTTTAATTCTAGTACTTCAGCAGGGGGAGTTTGATGATTTTTTTTTTCATTTCCCCCCTGGAGTCTGGAGATGAACCTAGCCTTAGGACTTTGGTTCTGTTAATCCGAATTTACTCAAGTTTTATGTTCTTTGGTTGAAAGCTTCGTTTAATTCTTCTTGTCACAGTTCAGGTTGTTGGTCTGTGATCTCTTCTATGCTGCATCTTCTTGTCCAGTCGCCGTGCCCTTGTGCTTCATTATCTTCTTGATTTTTTGAAACCTAAAGCCTACTTGAATTGACTGTGTACATTGAGAAAATCTAATGGCACTTTTCCCCACTATTGACTTTCGATTTCACATGGATTAAAAAATTTACGATCCTCCAAGTTGAATAAACATAATCTGCTTTAGTCGGTACTTGCATTTTTAAAGCAATTTGATTTTTTCCCCTGCAACTGTGCAGTAGATCTGGTCCCCTGACCTGTTTACCCTTTGCTTTAATCAATTTGTGCATGTATTATGTCTTTATTGTTTCCCTGTTTCCTACTAATAAGAAAGATAAGTGGTACAGTCCATTAGAAGCTTGTATTTTAGGGGAAATGTCATTTAATGGATGCTAGCAGTTGGAAATTCATTCATTTCTACTTGTTCTCATGTTACTTCTGTAATTTTCAAATAGCAATTGTATTTCAGCATGAGTAATCTAACTTTCATTGAACCCTGTTTGTAAATGCTTAATTCTACACGAATCCTTGAGTCATACATTTTTCTTAGGATATATCCGTGACCTGTACTAGCTAATATAGAACTGAGCGTGAGAATATTTTCTAGTGGATAGCTTTTGGTCCTTTTATCTTATATATATGTGAGAAATCCTTGTTACTTCAATTCTTTAGTTACTTGATGGGCAATAGTTAAACTTCATATTGTCGAGGACTTATATTTCTTTCTTGAATACCATGTTCTCAGTTCAGCAGCTCCACTTGTTGCAACATCCTGACAAGAACGCCCTTGCAGATAAGAAGCACACCCGCTCATCGTCAGATATAAGTGATCCTTCAACACCTAGGAAAATTGAAGATGCCAAGAACATTTCCATATACAACGATGTGATTGCCTTCACATTGTTTGAGCTAGAGACGATCACAAAGAGCTTCCGTGCTGATTATGTTCTTGGTGAAGGAGGATTTGGGACCGTTTATAAAGGTTACATCGATGAGAATGTCAGGGTTGGGCTGAAATCACTGCCTGTTGCAGTCAAGGTGCTCAATAAAGATGGACATCAAGGGCACAGAGAATGGCTTGTGAGTACCCAAGTTCTTCAGTGATTTTCATGGAAAGTTCCTTTTGTTATATGCATGGCAACATAAAAAATTCTCTATTAATATGTTGTACATGCAACTATGTATGGCACATTCGCATGGAAATATGTAAATATTGCCAAGTTCATATTGCCAACAAACATGCTCACAAGTAAAAACACACATACTGAGGGCTCCATGCAACTATTGTTTCATTGGCAGTCATGTTTTTGTTTCCATGGCTGTTTGGATTGGTTCTCACTATTTTTTCACAACGTTTTGTCAGGCATCTATTATGAAAAACAGACATGGAAAGTTGATAAGCTTAGGTCATCCATATTGATTCCATTTACAGACATGTGCAGTCTTTGTGTTATGCTTTTAGACAGAGCATATTGTAGTTTTCATGCTTGGGAATTTGAAAATGTTGTAGCACACTTGCTTGGCCAGAATAAGCAACATCACTGAGCAAAGAAACCCGATGTGTTAAGATGGAAATCCATAAGAAATGTGTTTCTTTGAATGCCTAAGCAGCTGTGAGTGACTGCTAGTAAAATGCTATTGGGTTATTTTTGCTCATGGTTTTCATAGTTATCATGCTTATGTGAGCCTAGAAAATTATTGTTTCAATACTGTGTTTGGTTCAAAAAAATATTGAAAATGTTTACGCATCTTTTTTTTTTTTGTCAGACTGAGATTAACTTCCTGGGGCAGTTAAGGCATCCAAATTTGGTGAAGTTGATTGGATATTGCTGTGAGGATGATCATCGGCTGCTTGTCTATGAGTTCATGTTTCGTGGAAGTCTAGAAAATCACTTATTCCGAAGTAATCCTCTACTCCTTATTGTCAGATTGTGTACGGTATCATAACTGAGTTTCTGTAATGCCACTTTTTACATACTATCTTCTGTTTTCTTGAATGTTGTCCACTGATCTCAACACCTTGAGCTCATAAAATGTTGCTGATAGAGTTATACTTCATTTTCATAACTATTGCCGGTATGATCTAACTTCTCTAACTGGCAGATGGTTAGGCATATTTATTTGTCTACCAAAAACTGATTCATTATTTTTGGTACTTTTTTACATGCTATTTCGAAAATAACCACCAAGCATCCAACTCTTTAACTTCTGATGACTCACTCAACATCCTGGATGATTACTTGCTTGGTAAACTGTTGATTTTGATTAATTACAGGTGGTATATACTACCTTAGCTGGTAACCATCTATTTTTCTGGCTTCTGTATTTAGCTTTTTAGGCAGCTTCCCAATCTGAACTTATGACTTCTTGTCATTTCCGCTGAAAGATATTTTACATTTGCACACTACCACACGTTGTTGATTTCTTCTGCATCTGTTGATTTTTGTCGTGCTTCTTTAATTAGGTACTATAGCTTCTACTTGCTACATTTCTTGATGCTTTTACAAATTGGCAATGTCCCCAACTAAAAGAGAAATAATTGAATGCTTCCCACTGCTAGAATGTACGATATATAGTGTGCCAGTATGCTATTTTCCTTGATTCATTCACAACAAACTGCTACTTGAGAGGAAGGAGATTTTGCTGACTACATATCCTATTTTTCATGTTCTCAGAGACAACTACACCATTACCCTGGGGTACTAGAATGTCAATTGCACTGGGAGCTGCTAAAGGGCTTGCTTGCCTCCACAATGCTCAAAGGCCTGTAATCTACAGAGATTTCAAGACCTCAAATATTCTGCTGGACTATGTTGAGTGTTAATTGCTTGCTCATGCTTTCTTCTCCCATTTCAGTTTTAAGAGAACATATGTGTATGAGATAATGACTTCTTTTTATTTCCATGGCTACAGGATTATACTGCTAAACTATCTGACTTTGGTCTGGCAAAAGCTGGCCCCGAAGGTGATGAGACTCATGTGTCAACAAGGGTGATGGGAACCTATGGATATGCTGCCCCTGAATATGTGATGACTGGTACTTTCCTCATTGTTTCTATATGTTTAGTAATTTCATTCTTTTTTAGAAGATATCATTGTTTCAGATATAAACTTCTGCATGTCAAATTGCAGACATAAAACTATTGTTTCTACTCATGAGCTGAGATCGCATATATTGCCATTCCCTGCTTCTTTCAGTTTTTGAATATTACTTCATAGCAGCAAAACTTATAGTCACAGAAAAGTATTATTTGTAATGCATGATCTGATGTCACATATAGATTGTTCGCTACTTGTTTCAGCATTTGTACAGCAAACTATGGCCAAAACCTACACATGTATGTACTATTTGTCTGTGTTCATTTGTTGTTCTCATGTAAATAGCTGGTGTGCAGGTCACTTGACTGCTAGAAGTGATGTCTACAGCTTCGGCGTCGTCCTTCTGGAGCTCTTGACAGGGCGCAAGTCAATTGACAAGTCACGGACCAGCAAGGAGCAGAGCCTAGTTGACTGGGCCCTCCCCAAGCTCAATGACAAGAGGAGGCTTCTCCAAATAATCGACCCGAAACTGGAGGGACAGTATTCGATCAGAGCGGCTCACAAAGCCTGCAGCCTTGCATTCTACTGCTTGAGCCATAACCCCAAGGCAAGGCCACTAATGAGTGACGTCGTCGAGACCCTGGAGCCACTGCAGGGCTGTGGCGGTAGCGACGGAGCTGGCCAATCTTCTGGCCTTCCTGACTATAGAGCTCGACGCAGGCTAACAGGGAACAACGTCCACTTCAGGGCCATCCCAAACCCCAAGTGCTCCCCTGCTGTCCCGGTTTGCAGAGTGCGGTGATGGTCGCCGCCAACGGTGCTGTTTCAGTTGCTGCTGGAATAGGTTCGGTTGTATATTAGAGAGTCTAAACCATGGGTGATGTGTGCGCCTGTTCTGCGCTGCTGTGTGTGTTTGAGTTTTTGTTTTGGAGGTTTTTGGCCAGCGTTTTGAAATGTAAATTTGATCTGCATGCTGGTGCTTGTAAGGCCCGCTAATTTTCACAGTGGTCTTATGTATCCTTGTCTCCTTGACTGAGTAAGCCCTGCCAAAACAGGCGGGGTTTAAGTTTAACCCTAGAAATGAAAGGCTGAACTAGGACCTGTTGGATGGTTGATCTGCTATCGTGGTGCGCTGTCCATATTTCCGGAACCAGTTTGTGTTGAATTCCTTGACAGTCCTCTCTTATTTGGCACCCTGCCATGCGCCCATGCCACAGGGAAGAATGATGATTCTAGTCAAAAGTAATTATTTGTCATCGAAATTGTAGTTGTATGATCTTTTGATGCATTGTGCAATTGTGTAAGGCCTGACATCTCTTCTGCTAACCTGTGCTAGGAACTGGGATCTTGTCTGGATGGCTGCCGGTCAGTGGGTTTTCTTGGTCCTGTTTTTCAGACTTTACCAGTTTGCAGATACGAAGTTATGTTTTCATGCGTCTATCTACACAAACACAACGAATAGGAATTCTGAAAAAAATATTAATGAGTATGGTTGCCTGCATCTGTTATCTTTGGTAGGTGCAGAGGCTCTAGTGTACCTTCATTATCATCTAAAAAAATGCTGAAAATGCACAGAAAGTAAAAGGCTTGATGATGGGATGGAGATGAATCATTGTCTGGGCTTGTTATAACCGAAGTCCACCGTGCAAGGAGTGCTTCTTGTTATTTCTTTTATCTTTTATAGATGCTACGTTTCTTAAATATGTCGATTTTGATGAACAAATATGCTGCATCACCCTGGATGGGTCTGTACTCTTTACAGATGAATGGATCACGCTCTGCCGTCTGAGCAAATAACAAGCCTATACACTGTAGTAGTATTAATGTCAGAAACTAAATGGGCAGGAACAATCAGATCAGGGCCATGTTTAGTTCCACCAAAATCCAAACTTTGACACTATGTAAAAAGAAGATTCCCCGTCACATCAAACTTGCGGTACATGCATGGAGTACTAAATGTTGACGAAATCAAAAACTAATTGCACAGTTTGGTTGTACTTTGCGAGACGAACGTTTTGAGCCTAATTAGTCAACGATTGGACAACTATTACCAAATACAAACGAAATACTACAGTATACTACAAGAATGAACAGTAAATCGGCCGGCGCCGACTTCGGCGAACTAAACGCGGCCCAGAGAACGCAGCTTCCTGCATTCAATTGTTTAACATTCAAATTATTTCTTGATGTCAAATATAGTAAAAATGAAGCATAATTTAATTTGAGAGGTTAAAAAAATAAATATAGAAAAATAGCTTTTTGATGTTTTTTTTTGAAACAATGGCAGGAGCTCTGCCTTTCAATTAAGACGAAAGAAGTTTATATACAAGCAAAAGGTAGCCAAGCGTGGCGCCAAACACCACGAAAGGTTACCCACCCACGCAATGCGACAGAGTACACACTACCATGAGTCATCGTTGCCGAGCATAGTTGCAAAGCAGCTAGCAGCTCCGACTTCCCATGGCAAAACACCGACAACCCATCATAAGATGTCAGACCAACGGGCCCGAAGCAGTAGGCTGCAGCAGGTCATCGTTGCCGAGCTCAACGGCCCCGCGAAGAGCAGCTCCGACTTCCCGCCATGATCCGACGCCCCGCCCACGACGATTGCCGAGCCTCTAAAGCTAAAAACCCAGCCGTCTGAGAAGGAGGGTTCGACACGCGTCATCGTTGCCAAGCTACATCCCCTGATGCAGCAGCTCCGACTTCGCGATGCAGAACTCACCGTCTCGCATCAACCGGGCGCCGAGAGGCGGAGGACATCCGCCGAAGGAGACATCCCGGTCGAGACAAATTTCCACAGCGACGCCTTCAGGAAGGGTACGACGCCGAATGCGTCGCCGTCGCTTGTCCAGGAAAGGACCGGGTTTTCACCCGTGGAAGACATGGCTGGGGGCACAAGAACACGACGCCCCCATCAAGGAAAACGGCGCCCACAGGCGTCGCCGTCGCGGGCCCCTAGCACATACGTCGAGCCAAGATGTTGGACCGTTGCCTGTCGCCACTGTCGTCGTCCCTGCCATCCCGCAGAAGCTTCTCCAGAGGGGCATCGATGCGTCGGCTGCTCACAGCAGCCGCACAGCTGCGTCGGCCGCCACCCTCTCTGATCGGGCAACATGCAGAACTGGACTTACCCTGCCACGCGCGTCACTCTGCCGCACGCCGAAGCCGTCGCCAGCCACCGTCGCCAGCACAAGGACCCGCCGTCGACGCTGCCGACCTCCGCCAGCCACCGTCAGGCGCATGCCCCACCACGGGCGCCGCCCCTTGCCCCGGGGGCACCGGATGTGGCCGTGGCGCCAGATCCAGTGTCCCCAGCAGGCGCCGCCTCCACGCCAAGGTCGAGGAGGAAAGGGGGAAGCGGAGGAGGAGGAGTCCCCGCCACCGTCCGGCGCCTGCACGGGCAATGGCCAGCGCCGCCGCAGCCGCAGCAGGTTGCCCGCTGCCCCGCTACAGTGCACGCCGCCAACACTGCCGAGCGCGAGGAAGAGGAAGAGGCCCGCCCCAGGCCGACGCAGCCGCCACCGCGCGCGCCCCTGGGCGCAGCGCCCCGAACCCCGCGGATCCGGCGACAGCGCGGTGCCATGGACAGGAGCCGCCGCCACCGACGCCCAGCACCCGCCCAGGCGCTGCCTACCGGAGATCCGCGCGGATCCGGTCCTTGGACCGCCGGATCCGGTCGCCGACGCGAGGAGATTCCTTGGGTCGCCGGATACGGTTGCCGACGCGAGGAGACCGCCGCCGAAGATGCCGGCGCCGCCCCCAGCCTCAGCCACCTCGCTGAGCCCCAGGAAGCCGCACGCGAGCTCGTCCTCGACCGTCGCAGCTTCCACCGCGAAGAAGAGCCTCGCCGCCGCCCTCCCGACAAGCCGCACGGCCATGCCGGCGGCCCGCTCCAGCGACGGCGCGGCTGGAGAGAGGGAGGGAAGGAAGAGAGGCGCTAGGGTTTGGGTTCGCCTCCCGTGTCGCCTGCGTGGGGGCGACGCGGGGGCCGGGGCTCTCCAGCTTTTTGATGTTAGCTATAAGTGACTGAATCTTAAATCTTAAACTTTATATAAGGAGATTAATTTAGAGTTTAATACTATGTGATGATAAATTCTCATAAAAGAGTAGAATATAAACATCATAATCATCCGCGTGTCTAGTCTAATGGAGATAATCGAGATAAATAAATGCAATAAAAGGATACGTACGCAGGTCGCTGACAGTGGAAACACAAACACTCATAAACTACCGATGATCATGATTTGAGAGCAACCCTGTTCATTTTCCAATTGTAACCTAGTCCGACACGCATCGCCAACACGAGATGATACATCAGCTAGAATCCACGCCAGTCAAGAAAGATGGCTAATGTTATTTTTCCACTCGAGAGAAAAAGAAAAGTTCAATTTCGTGTATGTAGCAATTAAGACGCTGCTGCTTCAGATTAAAATCTTTCCCGCCAATACGATAATTTTTTTTCTCATCCTATTTTCCACGGGAGAGAGGAGAGTCAATTTGTTTTCTCACAGGAGATTTTTTCCGATCCGATTTTTCGCCGTTGATGGCTCTGTTCCTGTCCCGCTAATAACTCCAGTTTGGCCCGTCCTAAATTTGCTACGGGAATTTTCACGAGAGCTGATTCGGTTTCGATGCGTTTTTCCACAGTTGACTGTGTTCCCATTTAGCTACAGGATGTTTCACGCGATAATATGATTTCGATTTGCCAATTCCAGTCGCGGCCGTTTCAATTTTGCTACGGGTTTTTCTAGTGATGTCGACGGGGAATTTTCTCATCGGGAAACATAGCTCTCCATCCCTATCTACGTGGGGGTCAAAAAAAAAATCCCGTCCACGTCTGTGCAAATGCTCGCGGGAGGTTCTCCTCCCATCCCGTCCCGCACGTGGAATTTTATCCCTGCGCCGAGTTCAACCTCATTAGGAAATACAGCATTTGAACGAGTAAGATTTCATATTATATTATAAGAGGCATCTAGTTTAGTGTATAATTTGCTATTTACACTAGGCTATTTGTGGAACTTTTGGTAGGATTTTAAGGGATTTTTAACTTTTTGCCATTCTTACGGATGACACTCCTCCGTTTGCCAGTTTTATGCGCGCTCCTACATAATTGCCATCATAAACAGTGAAACTCAACGCTTTTGCCACTTTCGCTGATGTGGCACGCCAGCTGGGCATGTCAGCGTGGCATCGAGCCTGGAAACCCTCACTTAGCACGAGAAATGACCTACTTACCCATGCTGTTGCTCTCCCTCTACTCTCTGACGTGTGGGCCCCACATGTCAGCTTCATCCTCAACCTCCGGTCATCACCACGCAGCGAGGGGAGGGGAGGAGCTCGTGACAACTGCATGCCGCCGATCGGCCAGCTCGAGGTGCTTTGATTCGATCCATGTTAATCTCGGCCGCCCATCTTATCTTGAGACAACACAACCAATAATTTGCGGGTTCGCGCAGCCCGCAGCAGGCCGGTCGGGCATGCATGAGCGATAGCTACCGTCTCGACGCACGCATGCGAGCTGGCCTGGGAGTGAGTTGGCCATGTCAGACCCGGCCGACGTACACCGAACTGACCGAAGCAACTAGCCCAACCACCGGCTGTTAGATCGGCTACCCAAACAACGCCAATGCAAACAAGTAGCTAGATAGCTAGCTCGTCCGATCCCTGGCTTGCCGCAGCGCACCTGCATCTTCTTCGAGGTTCGACTCGCGCGGCGCACCGCTGGTTGGCTGCCCGTCTATAAAAGGAGGCACCGCAGCACCGTCCGGCCCATATTTATCACTTCGATCCATCGCTTCTTCCACAACACGAACATGTACGTACGTAGCTAGCTAGCTCGCAGAGCATCTATCGCCAAATAAACCAGAGAGTAGTAGTGCTAGCAGGCCGATGGCTAGCTCGACGACCATGATGAAGCTGCAGCTTGCCAAGCTAGCAGGCCTGGTGGCGTTGCTGGCACTACTAGCTCTGCTGGAGCCGGCGTCAAGTTCACCACCGACGACCTCAACTCCGAGGCGTCGCTGTGGGGGCTTTACCAGCGGTGGGGTGCGCACTACAATGTAGAACGTGACCCCGTGGAGAAGCTCCGCCGATTCGACACGTTCAAGGAGACGGCGCACCGCGTCGCCTCTCGTGCTGGAGTCGCAGGCCACGCTCCGGGTCTGAACGCCTTCGCCGACTTGAGCTCGCTTGAATCGCAGGCTCAGGCGCACTCCAGGCCAGGCTGTGGAGGCATAGGAGGTCAGGATGCGGCCGGGACTCCGCACGAGCTCCTCCCCTCCCCTCGCTACGTGGGACTCCGCACGAGCTCCTCCTCTCCCTTCGCTGCGTGGTGATGGCCGGAGGTTGAAAATGAAGCTGACATATGGGACCCACACGTTACAGAGTAGAGGGGGAGAAACACCATAGGTAAATAGGTTATTTCCCATGCCAAGTTAGGACTCCCAGCCTCGCTGTCACGCTGGCATGTCCACCTGGTGTGCCACATCAGCGAAAATGGCAAAAGCGTAGAAGGTTCACTGTTTACGATAGCAATTGTGTAGGAGCACGTACAAAATTGACAAACAAAGAAGTGCCATACGTAAGGATGGCAAAAAGTTAAAAATCCTAGATTTTAATAGACGTAGGGTATAATTCGTAGTAAAAGCATTTCACGGGACGGGTATATGGAGATCGGGACTGATTTTTTTTCCATATCAATCCTCATAGAGACTAAATCAGCCAACTCTAAAAGACTCTCTAAATCCTTTTTAATTGTTAGAAATAGAGATTTTAATGAAAAAATACATTTTAACATAATTTTTAATTGGTTATCCAAATATAGTCATCTTCTATTCCGGATTTCTCGCTAGTCAAAGATAGAAAAAGAGAATGACTCTCTTATGTGCAAATAAGATATAGAAAAACTGTTGGAGAGTGAAAAGATATAGAAAATAATTTTTGTGCAAATAACTCTCCAAATGATGATTTAGAAAGTGAGCTTTAGAAAGACTCTTGGAGATGCTCTAAGAGAGGAATTTCCCGTGGAGAATAAGAGATCGGGGTCCACTATCATCTCTAGTTTTTTCTCGTCGTTTTCACTCGGTTCTTTCACGCATTCCAATAAATATAATAAGTGAAAAAACAATGAACTTTTGTGTCGGAGTTTTTGACCCCGCAATGAAGATCAGCATATTGCATATATACAGGGAATAAGAAGGGTAACATATAGACATAGATTAATACTGGTTCAGGTACGCCTTCTATACTACGAGGGGTACGGTTACATAGATAGAGATCGGCTTACAGATATATTTCCTAATTGGTAACACGAAAATAATAACAGAAGGACTATCGTATCTCGTAGCCTAATCAGCAGCCAACCTCCTTGCGCCAGGTTCCTTGATCACCATGTCGGGTAGCGAACCCTAACTCGGCCCATCCCACTGGTAATGGCCTGATATCAGAGCGGTGAGGTACCTTGGGGCCTTGTTTAGATTGAGGTTAGGAATCAGTATTTGGCACTGTAGTACTTTCGTTTGTATTTGACAATTATTGTTCAATCATGACCTAACTAGGCTCAAAAGATTCGTCTCGTAATTTACAATCAAACTATATAATTAGTTATTTTTTATCTACATTTAATACTCCATGCATGTGTCCAAAGATTTAATGTGATGGAGAGAGAGTGAAAAAACTTGCAATCTAAACAAGGCCTCACTACAGGAAACCGGGACTTTGCCCAGTGCTCAAATCTTTGCCGAGTGCCAAATATCGGGCACTCGGCAAAGGCCACCTTTGTCGAGTGCCGCACTCGGCGAAACTTGGCACTCGGTAAATAGGGCTTTGGCGAGTGTCTGGCACTCGGCAAAATAAGGCACTCGGCAAAGCCAAACTTTGCCCAGTGCCAGACACTCGGCAAAGTTGGACACATGTGATGATGTCCTGGTTTGTGACACCATACGTGATGACGTCCTCCAAACGTTTTCAATTTTTTACCACCGCATATGCATGTGATATCACGACATCTCGCCAAGTTTCATGATTTTCGGGATTCGTTTGAATTTTATAGAATTAAATAACCACTCGCACGCAAGTTTGCGACGTTGCCCCGTGAGCACGTTGATCGAAATTTGGAGACAGTTCCTAGATTTAGCATAAAGTGACACTAACAAACATGAATAACATTTTTGGAATGGATCAAAACAATTATTCGATGCACCTGCAGTTCAAACCTACATTTTCCGGAAAATTGCAAGAAAACAAAATAAAGTGAAGAAATATAGCAAACAGCAATGAAATTGTGCCAAATTTGAACATGTTGTTCACGGTACAAATACAAATTTAAGAAAAAAAGTTGGTGACAAAAAACAAAACAAAAATTTATTTTGCCGAGTGCCAAGGTTTGGCACTTGGCAAAGTGAATATTTTGCCGAGTGCTAGCCCTAGGCACTCGGCAAAGCCAGGACAGGATTTTTTTTTAATTTTTTATTTCGCCGAGTGCCAGATAGGGGGCACTCGGCAAAATACTTTCTTTGCCGAGTGCCCCGGATCTGGCACTCGGCAAAGAGGTTTGAAATATAAAAAAACGGACACACGCACACACACCACGCACACACCACGCACACACCACACACGCACACACACGCGCGCGCCCGCCCCGCCGGCTCCCCGGCCTGCGCGCCCGCGTGCCTCGGCCCCGCGCCCGCGCGCCCGCAGTAGGGAGGAGGAGGTAGGAGGAAGAGGAGGAAGGAAAGGAGGAAGGAGAAGAAGGGGAGGAGGAAGAAGAAGAAAGAGAAGGGAGGAGGAGGAGGAGAGGAAGGAGAAGGGAGGAGAAGGAGGCAGGGGAGAAGAGAGGAGGAGGGGAGGAGAGAAGGAGAAGGGGAGAAGAGGAGAAGAGAGGAGAAGAAAGGTGTCGCCTCAGTTCGTCGACCCTCACGCCGTAGCGGTCGTCCCCGTTGTCGTCGCCGGCCCTCGGTCTTCGCATTCTCGCTGGCAAGGTATGCCCTAATGTTAGTATTAGTTAGTAAGTAGTAGTGTTAGTAGTAGTAGTTAATTAGTAGTGTTAGTATTAGTTAGTAAGTCGTAGTGACAGTAGTAGTTGTAGTTGTTGTTCATAGTTTTAGTGTTAGTAGTAGTTATTGTTGTATGTATGTGGTTGATGGCCTTCGTGCCTATGTTTGGTATACATGTGGTTGTTGGCCTTCGTGCCAATGTTTTCTACAGGTTTTGGGAACCTCTCCGTGCAGGGGAGGTGCTGCCGAAATTTTCAATGGAGTCTAACCATTTGCCTTTTCTTTGTAGGACAAGGACCGTTGGGAGGCACTCGGCGACCCCGATCGTCTTCGTCGGTGTTGCGGTTCTGCCTGCACCGCGTCGCCTCGCCACTGCAGCAACTTGCCACCGCCCCACTAGCCTGACCTCACCGACACCCTAGGTATAACCCATCTTCCATACTTGTATCTCGTGTAACCCCAGTTAGGCGTCTCCCGTCCGAAAGAGATACGGTCGTTGGTATACAGATCTTTGCATACCAAATTCCGTACCTGTTTTGGATTGTCCACGTTTTTTGGATAGCCCGCGGATGCGTAGATGGGTTGGTTTCCGTGGCCCGCTCCTGTCCGAGACAGAGTTTTGGCACCACCTCCTCGTTGTTCTCCTGATACACAATCTCCCTGCCAGGACGTGTATCGGGAGAACAGCGGGGAGGTGCTGCCGAAATTCTGTCTTGGATAGGAGCGGACCATGGAAGCCAACCTCATCTACGCATCCTCGAGTGGGATTAGGACCTATCCTTCACCTATTAGATGTATAGTAGGAACGCCTTGTGGATTTACCTGCAGTTTTTATTACTCGCTTACATATGCATGTGCCAGAGGATGGATAACCGTGAGTGGATGTACACGGGCCACGCAAGTATGACCCCAGAATGGATGACCAAGACCAATGCTTTCCTGAAGCATGCATTTGGCGAGGCTGCTAAAGGGTTAGCCCGGATGCCGTGTCCGTGCAGCAGATGTGGCAACAAGAAAAGAAAAATTAAGAGGCTCGTGGGGGAAGATCTTATCAAGTATGGATTCACGGCAAACTATACCCACTGGATCCACCATGGTGAAGCCGATCGTATTAGAGAGGAGGTGGTGAGATAGCGTCTCGGGGATTATGATGGAGATGGCGGGGTAGCAGACTGGATGGATGACATTCAGCAGGCACGGTTCGGTGAAGGATTGGAGGAGAAGCCAGAGGAAAGCACAAAGGCGTTCTATGATATGCTGTCTTCAGCGCAGAAGCCCTTGCATGAAAAGACAACGGTATCGCAGCTGGATGCAATTGGACGCATCATGGGGTTGAAGTCGCAGTTTAGCATGAGCCGGGACAACTTCGATGGTATGTTGGCAGTTTTTGGATCCCTGCTTCCAGAGGATCACATCGTGCCGAAGAACTTGTACAAGTCACAGAAACTTCTTCGTGCACTTAAGATGCCGTATGAGCAGATCCATGCTTGTCCGAATGGATGCGTCCTTTTTAGGAAAGATCACGAGGGAGCAACGCACTGTCCAAAGTGCAAATCCTCTAGGTACCTGGAGGTCGACACTAGTGATGGCAAGAAGGAACAGCTGAGTATCCCTACGAAGGTCCTACGGTACCTTCCTTTCATACCGAGGATCCAACGGCTGTACATGACAGAGGAGTCCGCGAAACAGATGACATGGCATAAAAATGGCAAAAGGTACAATCCGGACAAGATGGTACACCCATCGGATGGCGACGCCTGGACCCATTTCGATGGCATACATCGTGTTAAAGCTGAGGAGGCTCGCAATGTACGTGTAGCGTTGGCAACAGATGGGTTCAACCCGTATGGATTGTCCGCGGCCCCATACACTTGTTGGCCCGTGTTCGTGATACCCTTGAATCTCCCCCCCGGTGTCATCTTTCAACCCAAGAACGTATTTTTGTCGCTGATAATTCCTGGACATCCGGGGAATAATATGGGTGTGTTCATGGAGCCTGTGTTCGATGATTTGATCGATGCTTGGGAAAAGGGGGTACTGACATACGACCGAGCTACAAAGAGAAACTTCACAATGCATGTGTGGTACCACTACTCCCTGCATGACTTCCTGGCATATGGCCTATTCTGCGGGTGGTGTGTTCACAGGAAGTTCCCATGCCCAATATCCAAGGCAGGTGTGAGGTTCACTTGGCTGAAGAGTGGTGGCAAGTTTTCTTCGTTCGACCAACATCGTCAGTTCCTCCCCCTTGACCATCCATTCAGACGAGACATCAAGAACTTCACGAAAGGTGTTGAAGTCACCGATCCTGCACCTCAGATGATGACCGCTGCCGAGATCCGCGCTGAGATAGAGGCTCTCAAAGTTGATAAAGAGAAAGGTCGTTTTGATGGATATGGTCAGTACCACATGTGGACTCATAAATCGGGCTTGACTAGGCTTCCCTATTTCAACGATCTTCTTCTTCCACACAACATTGATTTAATGCACACGGAGAAGAATATCGCCGAGGCGCTTTGGGGAACACTCATGGACATAGAAAAGTCAAAGGACAATGTTAAGGCAAGAGTGGACCTGGCAGCACTGTGTGATAGACCAAAGCAAGTGATGAAGACTCCCGCGCCTAGCAAGAAATGGAAAAGGACTTCGGTCGATTTCGTTTTGAAGAAGGACCAAAGGAGGGAAGTATGTCAGTGGGTTCAGTCGTTAATGTTCCCTGATGGGTATGCGGCGAATCTGAGGAGGGGAGTGAACGTGTCCACTTGCCGAGTGTTAGGGATGAAGAGTCATGACTTCCACATATGGATTGAGCGGCTCCTTCCAGCGATGACCAGAGGTTTCGTCCCCGAGCATGTGTGGCGCGTCCTGGCAGAGTTGAGCTATTTCTTCCGCCAGCTTTGTGCCAAGGAGCTATCTCGAGCCGTGATTGATGACTTAGAGAAAGTGGCACCTATGTTGCTCTGTAAGATGGAGAAGATCTTCCCACCCGGCTTCTTCCTCTCAATGCAGCATCTGATTTTGCACCTGCCTCATGAGGCACGAATGGGGGGGGCCCGTGCAAGCCCGTTGGTGCTATCCAATCGAGAGATGTCTAAAGGTTCTTCGGAAAAGTGTAGAAATAAAGCCAGAATTGAGGCATCCATGGCAGAGGCATTCATTCTTGAGGAGGTGTCAAACTTCACAACATCATACTATAAGGATAGCCTTCCCAGTGTGCACAATCCAATCCCTCGTTACAACACCGACGAGAGGTCATCAAATCTCAACCTTTTCAAAGGTCAACTTGGCAGGGCAAGCGCTTCGAGCACCAAGACCTTGCAGAATGATGAGTGGCGCACTATCATGTTGTATGTGTTGTTGAACCTTGACGAAGTGAACCCTTATGTGCAATAAGTTCTCAATGAGCTTGTTACATACGCCGTCACTATCGTCTATCTATCCAACCCTAAGATTGGACAAGTTGAAATTCGACAAGATTCCCTCTATCAAGGAGATGATGTCTATATTGTGGCTCAACAGGCCACGCAAGTTTATTATCTTCCATGGGCGTGCCAAAAAGATCCCACTCTTGAGGGTTGGTACCTTGCGCAGTTGGTATCACCGCATGGCAAAGTGCCTGTCCCAAACGATGAGGATTACAACTTTGACCCAAACACATATACAGGGGAGTTCTATCAACCCGAGGGGCTAGATGGCATGTTTGACATAGACATGTTTTCGCTGATGGGCATGGAAGTAGACAATGACATTGATGAGGACGATGGAGATGAGGACGATGGAGAAGAGGTGCAAAATGCCAAAGACTTAGCACTACTTGAGCGATTACGGTTTGGTGTTGCCATTGATGACAACGATGGAGATGAGGCGGAAATGTTAGACAATATTGATAGTGATGACGACACTTATGATCCGGCCGCTGCCGATCCTGAAGATTATTTCTAATTCATGTAATACTATATTATTATTATTTTCTAGTTATGTTTCGTTCATTTTGCATCTCTATATTTGTCTATATTGTGCTAACTGGTTTACTCTTTGTATTTGCAGGCACTCGACAAAATGCCAGGCGGAAGGCGGACCCAGACCTGCAACTCGCTCTACGCGAGGACGACTCAGAAGGCGGAGGCGGAGGCGGAGGCGAGGAGCCGTCCGGCCCACCACCCCCACGGCCATCCGAGGAGGGCGGTGCAATCGTCTGCCATCCCCCCGCCTGAGGAGGACCGGACGACGACCACTGACGACGAGGACCAGCAGCTGGCCCCCCAGACAGGAGGGGGTGACACTTCCTCTGGGGGGTGGCGGGGGGTGACACTTCCTCTGGGGGGTGGCGGGGGGTTCCACTTCGAGCACCTCATCGGTACCGTACTTGCGCGGGTCCTCGCAGCTCCCGACGCGGCCGATCCCGTTTCAGAGGAGGCCGGTGATTCGTCCCAAGGGCGACAAGTAAGTATCCATTCATTTTGCATCTCTTCTTGTTCATATGCTGAAAACTGAACTGTGGACTAACAATTCTTCTTACTGACTCCTGTAGGAACTGGGAACTTGTGTCCGGGGGCGATCTTCGGCAGTGCAATGGGATCCTCGGTGGCCTGATCCGCCTGCACTACCCTGGTTTGGTCACCCACACCCAGGTTGAGTCACCTCCCTGGACGTGGGACCACTTCAACTCCGCCGTGGACGCCGTGTACAGCACCGTACAGGAGTGGATCAGGCGTGAGTTCTGGGTGAGTCTACATCACACTACATTGCTCAATACTATGAATTCATTAGACGTTCTTGAAATAATGAAAGGACACATGATGTCTGTATGCAGGACTTCTTCACGTTGGAGGAGGGGCATGACCCCGCCTGGGTGACGAAGGTGCAGGACAGGGCATGCAGGGGCCGAGTCACGGACTTGTACTACGAGGCGAGGCTGCAGTGCCACATCAACCACTCGTGCGACGTCCTTGGTCGGTACCTGGGGAAGAGCGAGGCTAGGACCATGACACTCACCAGGGAGCAGTACCTCGCAGTAAGTTATAAAACATTGTTACTGACTCATTCCATGAAGAATAGGTAGCCTTCATTTTATATTCTAACATTTCTAATACTTGATGGCATGCAGATGTGTCCTTCTTGGTGCGCCACCCACAGAGACTGTTGGGCGGCCATCGTGGACAAGTGGGTCTCCGATGAGTGGAGGGAGAGGCACGCCCTCCATCGGGAGTGCCGCCTGCAGATGGGTGGGCCGGCGCACCACCAAGGCAACCGGCCCCTCAGTTCGTACACCCAGGCCTGGGTACACGCTACGCACTTATTTATTTATTTGTTCTAACGCTCAATTCTCATTACTTCTAATCGTCTTTGTGTTTTCCTCGCAGTCCCAGTCGCATGATGGCTAGGAATGCAACGAGTTCATGGCGTATGCCATGGCACACAAGGGCAAGGCGACAGCCCCAGACACCGTCTACAACCCGGAGGACGGGCCCGAGGCATACAGCAACACGAGCGTCCACAGCAAGCTCACTGACTACGCCTCGGCGGCCCGCGAGCGGCATGGGGAGGACTTCGACCTCGCCACCCAGCCCCTTGATATCGACCTCATGATGAGGCTTGGAGGAGGGAAGCAGCACGACCGGTACTGGATGGCCTCCAACATGGTCGACTCGACCTCTATGCCCAACCTCGCCCAGATCCGAGCACAGAGCACGAGCTCCTCCGTCCCCATTCGACCTCGGCAGGCGAGCACACTGCAGCAGATGGCGGCACTCCAGGTTAGTTCTATTTCATTCGCCGTTCATTACTTTTACACATGTACCTTGCATTTGCATTGTTTAAACGTTGGTGATTGAATATTGCAGGCCACTGTGGAGAGGATGGAGGCCAAGAGGGAGGCCGAGAGGGTCGAGAGGGAGAGGGAGAGGGCCCAGAGGGAGGCCGAGAGGGCCGAGTGGGAGGTCCTGAGGGCCCAGAGGGCGGCCGAGGCACAGAGGATGCAGGACATGTTCTCATTCATGTCGAGCCTCGGCACCACTCTCCCAGGTGTGGTGGTGCCTGTCGATGTTTCACCACCGATAGCCTGCCACGGGGGTACCCGGGGCAGTATGTTCGGGCTTCGGCGTATGCTGAACTCGATGGTTAACGCAAGAGACAGTCGATTTATCCTGGTTCAGGCCCTCGATCGTAGATCGAGTAATAACCTTACGTCCAGTCGGCCTTAGCCTTTGCGTTGGATTGATTGTGATATGCTGTGTTGTACAATTGTCGTCCTCTTCTCTCAAGAGCCCTGCCCTCCTTTATATAGTCAGGAGGCCGGAGTCCTGGTCGGTTTACAATGAGATTTCCTAGAAGGATTACTTAATAGTTCTACTACTAAGATTACATGGGAAGAATCCTAGTCGAACTAGACCTTCTCTCTCCCTTGCGGGGTATCCTGTGGGTCCCGTGTCGACAAGCCCCCGAGCACTTCATGGTTGAGCTCTGAAAGTCTCGCCTTGCTCCTTCAAGTCTTGTCGAGTAGGAACAAAATGTCATCCGAGTGCTTTCTGGAGTGAAACCTTGTAGCGCTTCTTGGGATCTTCGGGTGGTGAGTGCTTTTTGAAGAAAAAGTGCATCCATCTGGTTGTAGCCCCCGAGCCTCCTGCTATTTGGAATAAGGAGCTGGAGGATCTTGTCTTGAAGTTGCTCTGATTGTTTGTTGAAGTTTTATCAAAAAGAACTTGAACATGGCTCGTTCCGGGTTCTTTTTTTCATAATGTCTTGAAGTGATCTGTGTTGAGGAAGTCTTTTGGTGACGTGCGCTTTTTCGAAGAAAAAGTGCACTCACTGAGTGTAGCCCCCGAGCCTCTTGCTATTTGGAACAAAAAGTTGGAGGGTCTTGATCCTTTATGTTGTTTGAAAATTTGTGTTCTGAAGTAGTCCCCGAGACTTGGATTATGTTGTCATCTGAGTAGTTTTGCGGCATCTTTCCGAAGCGGCCCTTTAGTCTTGGTTTAAACCATCGTCCGAGTAGTTTTGCGGCATGCAGCCCCCGAGCTTATGTCCGAGTTCTTTTTGGGTGGGTGCAATTTTTCGTAAAAATTGCACTCACTGAGTGTAGCCCCCGAGCCTCTTGCTTTTGCTTGCAAAAGTTGGAGGGTCCAGATTCTTGTCTTCAAAAAATTCTGGGGCTTTGTATCCCACAGCCTCGTGCTTTCTCCGAGTTCTTCTCTTTAGAAAAGAAGTCGGATGAAGAGTCTTGATGTATCGTCGTCGTTGTAGTCTTGAGTTTCTTGTATTCTTGGTCCTTTGTCTTTGGTTCCGAGCCTCCGGGAGTAGTTGAAAATGAAGGCCGAGCTCCCTAGCTTAGTGTTGATTAAGCTATGATGCTGGCCGAGCCCTCGAGCGTATATCCGTGTTGTTTTGCTCAGGAAGAACTCGGATGCGAGGTCTTGGCGTATTCTTTGATAGTCTGCTGTTGTCAGATGTAGTTGTATGGTGGTGGTTGAGTGTAAATGCCTTTTGTTCACGGGTTGTACTGTGCTGGTATATTCTTCCGAATATGCCCGTCTTCGAGTACTGCTTCCTCTCGCCTGAGTCATCCATTATTGAGTCCTGTCTTTTCACTGTGTCCTTTGTTAGGCTTATTTCGTTGGTACTCCTAGTCCATGTGCGCCGTTCCTTTGGTCTATAAATACTATCCCGGAGTGCTTGTTTTCATCCATTGGACATTCTGTTGAAACCTTCGCGGTTGTGAACATGGTAGTTTGTGAAGTAGAGCAGCCCCCGGGCATATTTTGTAGTTCCTGTGTGTCTTGTCGTAGCTGGAGGAAGTCTTGTGATAGGGATTAGAGGTAGGCTAATCCCGCGACAGCATTGTGCCAGGATGTACGTGGTGGTAGTTGGAGGAAGTCTTGTGATGTGGGCTTTGTTCCTTCATCCAGCAGTTCTGGGTTGATCCTCGTCGCCTGTCTTGAGACTGTCCGGTGCAGATCAACACCATATCCAGCATTACATCGGTCTTGGGTAGACAGATGCCCGTCGGCCTTCTCTACTCCATGTTGCCCTGCCGTGCTGCCGATTTCCGCCTTGGATGCACTGCGTCCGTCCTTTGAAGAAAACAGTGTAGCTGATGGCGGTCTGTCCTTCCGAGTAGCAATTTGGGACACGTAGTCGTTCCAGAGCCTAGCCGTGTCCGTGTTCCTTTTTGCTACTTTGCTTTTCGTGGCGCTGAGTTCGTTGTGTCTTGTAAGATTTGTAATCTTCTATTTTTGAAGTTGCTTGTAATGTAACGAATCTTGTCTTCTGAGCTGTCTTTTACTTTCCTGCTGTGATCCCTGTCGTTCATGAGATTACCGAGTTCTTTCTAAAATAACCGGGTTACTTTGTTCCTTGCGAGGTAGCCTTTTCTTTCTTCTTGGTTTGACGAGTTGTTCTTGTAGTTGTCTGATAACCCTGCCGTGGTGCTGTGCGGATAAGTCTGAAATCTGCCCGTTGGTTTGTACCGTTGTGTGGATTCGTGCCCTCCGTCGTTTTAGCTGCGTCGGTAAATGGACCGTTGCGTTCTCACACTGTGTTTTAACGGGCCTTGTGGGCCGTTTTTGTTACTGAAAAAATCTATTTAAAGACCTTTTATTTTCCTTTCCCTTGCTGCCTAGCTCTTGCCTTTAAACCCTAGCTTTCAGAAATCCGCCGCCGCCATCGTCGCTATCACTCGAGCACCTTCATCCTAGCTTCATCTTCCCTAGTGCCTTCTTTGCTTCCGCCAGTTCATGGGAAAGAAGAAAACCGCAAGCAAGTCTCAGGCAACCTTCGTGGACGAGGAGTCATCCCTTTCTTTGATCGAAAACCAGGAGTTTGTGGCTATGAGGGCTGCTCAGAAGGTTTGGCCGGCTCCAACAACAAGCGAAGACCAGCTGCGCGAGCTCGTTAGCGATGGCTTGATCCAAAGCAAAGTCATCGCTGAATGGAGAGTTCCGGGCGAGCATCGGGTTCCGGCTCCGGGTCCTGGTGAGATTGTCCTTTTTGTTTCCTTTGTCCGCGCCGGACTTTGTCTTCCTGCTTCCGCCTTCCTTCATCAGTTTCTTGGTTATTTCGGGGTTAGTCTGAACCATCTAACCCCCAATGCCATTCTCCATCTTTCTGTTTTTGTTCACCTTTGTGAAACCTTCCTTGGGATCCCTCCTTCTCTATCTCTTTTTCGTTTTTTCTTTCGTCTGAAACCCCAACCCCGCCGTGAAGAAACCAGCGTTCTTGGCGGTTGCGGGATTCAGTTTCGCCAGGGTCTCAAGATTAAATTTTTTGACTATGACCTGGTCGATTCCGTAAAAGATTGGCGTGCCGAGTGGTTTTACGCTGCCAATTTGATCCCTTCCCTCGTCGTCCACTCTGGATCTAGTCCTGTGGTGAATGACCGATGGGACAAGAAGCTTGAGTCACCTGCTGAGATTCAAGTGATCCAGCCGCTCCTTGATAGGATTAGCATGCTGAAACAGCAGGGTTTGACCGGCTTCGGTATCGTTTTGAGCTTTCTCCGTCGCCGGGTTTAGCCTTTGAAGGAGTGGGAGCATCTTGGCTTTGAGTATTCTGGGGCCGAGGATCCTTCACGCATGGTCCCAGCTCTTGAGCTGACCGGTGAGGAGGTACTCGAGCGCCTCCTGAAGATGCTGAAAGGAGTGAGCGTCATTCCTCCTGCCATCTCCGAGTTCTCAGCCATCAACCCGCCCCCAGCTGTGAGTTATCTATCTTTTTGTTTGAGTACTTTATGTACTCTTGCTGCATCCGTTCTTGCTTAGCTTTTCCTTGTCTCGGTGTTTTATCTTTTTTCGCAGGAGCTTGGGTGGAACTTTGTCGATCCGATCCCCCTTGATGTTCTCCCTGCCGTGGCGGAGACTGGGGATCGTCTAGCTGGAACTTCTGCAATTAGTAAGTCCCAAACCTCTACAGCCCTTCCTAGGGTTTCTTCCGGATTTGTTGATGTATATGAAGAATATGTTCCTCGTCTAGTCCCTCGCGGTCCTCACAGTGTCCCGAAGAGGGGGCGAACGGATGGGTCTTCATCTAGCCTGCCTGTCTCCAAGAAGCCTCGCAAACCAAGTACTCCCTCAGGTACTCCAGTCGTTGCTAGCATGCTCTTAGGTGAGCACATTTAATACTCTTTGTTCCTTTATTTTCATGTTTCTCTCTTGATCCGAGTACTTTTTATTCTCTTTTCAGTAGGTGCTCTGGTTTCCTTGGCTGAGGGAGAAGAGGATGATGAAGTACCCCTCATCATGCGGCGGTGAGTTGTTTTTCATATTCCTGCTGCATTGAATTTCTCTTCTTTGTCTTGACTTTTAGTCTTGAACTTTTTGAAGTAATCGGAGGTCGGTTGTGAGTTCTTCCGAGGCTCCCGCGCCGACTTCTTCTGAAGCTCCGGTGTCGAGTTCTTTGGTTGCCTCTGTCCCGAGCTCTACCGCTCCTCCGGTGTGGAGTTCTTTCACGGTTCCAGCCCCGGCTTCTTCCGCGGCTCCGTTGTCGGCTATCCTGCTTCCGTCGCCGGGTGGCGGGGATGTTTTCACCGTCGTGGTTCCCCCTGCGAGGCCTTCTTTTGGCTTCGCGAAGAAGAAAGTAGTCGGGTGAGTAAATCCTGGCTTTTATCTTTTTGGCTTCTTTCTTCCTTCCTCTGGTTCTTATTGGTGCTTCCTTTTATCACTTTTAGTGTTTCGTCTTCTCTCGTTTCTTCATCGACTTCTTCTCTGCCTCCCGCCGTGCCAACGAGTTCCGAGCCTCAGGACTCACAACATTCTGTTGCTGAAGTTGCTGCGGGGGCTTCGGAGCTACCTGGTGAAGTTGCGGATTTGGCCGCTCCGGAGGTGACTGTGGCCGTCATGCCGGGTCCTTCTGAGGGTTTGGCTCCGGCTTCTCTGGAGGTTGCTTTGGTTGCTCCTTCTTCGCCCCAGCCGGCCTCTCCTTCCCCTTCTCTTGCTTCCGGCGGTCCCTCTTTTTCCGGTGGCGTGGTGCAACAGTTCGATGCCACTCATCAGTTATCGGAGCTGACCACAGCCTGGGGGAGCTTGTCGACCCTCGCGACTTCTTTTGGTGAAAAGCTTCAGGTAGGTTTTACTGCCACTCTTTTTTATGTGCTTGTTTTTCTTCTGTCCTTATGCCTTGTTTCTTTTTGCCTCTTTTCGCTCAGTCTTTCTCTCGTGATCATTCTGGCTTCTTTTTCTCATCTGAAAATGAGAGAAAGCTGTCTTCTGAGGTGGACGCTCTGAAAGCCGATCTCGACCTTCTCCGGGCTGAGTTGGAGATAGAGCGTCAAATGCACCGAAAGGAGGAGAAGACCCTTCGTGCCCGGGTAGTGGAGACGGAGAAGCAGAGAGATGCTGTGGTGGAGTCTGCGAAGAATGAATGCAAAGGTGCCACGGGTTCTGCCTGTTTCTTCTTGTATTTTGACTTCTTTTTCCGCTGACTTATTCTTGGGTGTCTTGTCTAGCTCTCCGAGTTGAGAAGCAGAAGCTCTCGGAGAGTATTGATGAAATGAAGGCTCTTGTCCGCTCTAGTCATAATAAAGATGAGGAGGTAATTACTCATGCTGAGGAAGAACTCGCCCTTGCTAAGCTGATTAGGCACGGAGCTGACAGAGATCTTGTGCAGGCCCAAAAAACTATTGAAGGCTTGTCCGGGAAGCTGGCGACGGCTACTGAAAATTGGAACGTTTTGTGGAAATCTTTTCGTTCAGTAGCCGATGTCCTCCGGACTCCAGCGGATGACGGGCAATCTTGGGCGCAGTTCATTCCCCGGATTCCGACTCGTTTCCAAGAGTTCGCGAAGAAGTGTGCCCAAGTATGTACCAAGAATGTGCTGGCCCAGGTCCGGGTCCTTGCTCCAGAGGCGCCTCTGTCCAAGATAGCAGAGGAAGCTGAAAGCCAAGAATACCTTGACGCCATTGAGAGGATGGAGCCTGAGGTCGAAGGTCTAGCCAGTAGGGTTGTAGACAGTCTAAATATTGACATTTCCCTTTCTGATGACAACGCCTGATTCAATTGAGCATCCCCTTGTAATATTACACTCCTCTTTGAATGAAGATTCTTTATTTTTGTTGATGTATTCTTTGCCTGGGTGCGGTTGAAGTTACTTGACTTGCTGAGTACTTTGTCCTGTTTCCGTCTCTGCTCCGCAAAACAACTCTGTGCGTTATTCTGACGAGACCCCTCGATTTGTCGAGTACTTTTCTTTTCTTCCTCTTTTGTGATCCCTCGAGTGCTTTGTCCACGCTATGACTTGTTAGATGTAAATCTTTGTGTTGATAACCTTTCGTCCGCGCTATGTAAAAATGACTCGGCATAGAATGTTGCCTTGACGAACTTGGCGCTTGTGCTTTTCTGAGGAAAAAGTATTCCTATCTGGATGTAGCCCCCGAGCTTCTTGCTTTTCGGAACGAAGAGCTGGAGGGTCCTTTGAAGTTCAGTTTCGGTCGACTAGTTTTAGCTTTTAGTTACCTTCATCGGCGGGCTCAAGCGTCTTTTCAGCTATTTTGCTCTTGGCCGGGATGCTCAGGTATGTTTTCAGCCATTTTGCTTTTTGTTTCGGGTGTTAGCTTTTAGCTACCCTCATCGGCGGGCTCAAGCGTCTTTTCAGCTATTTTGCTCTCGGCCAGGATGCTCAGGCATGTTTTCAGCCATTTTGCTTTTTGTTTTGGGTGTTAGCTTTTAGCTACCCTCATCGGCGGGCTCAAGCGTCTTTTCAGCTATTTTGCTCTCGGCCGGGATGCTCAGGCATGTTTTCAGCCATTTTGCTTTTTGTTTCGGGTGTTAGCTTTTAGCTACCCTCATCGGCAGGCTCAAGCGTCTTTTTAGCTATTTTGCTCTCGGCCGGGATGCTCAGGCATGTTTTCAGCCATTTTGCTTTTTGTTTCGGGTGTTAGCTTTTAGCTACCCTCATCGGCGGGCTCAAGCGTCTCTTGAGCTATTTTGCTCTCGGCCGGGATGCTCAGGCATGTTTTCAGCCATTTTGCTTTTTGTTTCGGGTGTTAGCTTTTAGCTACCCTCATCGGCGGGCTCAAGCGTCTTTTCAGCTATTTTGCTCTCGGCCGGGATGCTCAGGCATGTTTTCAGCCATTTTGCTTTTTGTTTCGGGTGTTAGCTTTTAGCTACCCTCATCGGCGAGCTCAAGCGTCTGTTCAGCTATTTTGCTCTCGGCCGGGATGCTCAGGCATGTTTTCAGCCATTTTGCTTTTTGTTTCGTGAAAACAACTTGTTGGAAGTCATGACAAGACATGCTGTGGATGAATATCATCTTTATTGATCATGAGTATAAACTACTACATATGTTGTTGAAGAGTATTGTTTTTCGTCGATTGTGAACGTTGGTCCCTTGTGGCTTGCATATCTGTTTTTTCTTGAGTTGCTTTTACGCGTAGAATCTTCTTAGCTGGCTGATGTGCCATGTATTGCTGACTTCTTTTCCATCTTCGGTTATTAACTTGTATGTGCCTGGTCCGGTGACTTTTGTGACAATGAACGGACCTTCCCATGGACTGAGTAGCTTATGTCGTCCATCAATCTTCTGTATCCTTCTTAGTACTAAGTCTCCGACTTGTAGTGATCGAGGTTGGGTACTCTTGTTGTAATGCCGTCTTAAACCTTGTAGGTATCTGGCTGATTGGAGGGTAGCGTTTACTCTGACTTCTTCTGAGCTGTCGAGTTCTAATCTTCTTGTGTGTTCTGCTTCTCCTTCATCGTATTGTTCTATCTTTGGGGATGTCCAGATCAAGTCGGCGGGCAGTACGGCCTCTGACCCGTAAACTAGGAAGAAGGGTGAGTAGCCTGTTGCTCTGCTTATTTGAGTTCGTAGCCCCCATACTACTTTCGGTAATTCTTCAATCCATTTAGACCCATAGTCCACTAGTTCTTCGTATAACCTTGGCTTTAATCCAGCTAGTATGAGTCCATTAGCCCTTTCTACTTGTCCGTTGGCTTCTGGATGTGCAACAGACGCATAGTCTATACTGAAACCACAGTCTTGTGCCCAGCTCTTGAATTTTGTAGCTGTGAAGGGGGAGCCTAGATCTGTGATGATTCGATTGGGCATGCCGAAGCGGTGCATAATGTCTTGGATGAACTCGACTGCTTTGGTTGCGCTGTATTTCGCGAGTGGTTTGTATTCAATCCACTTGGTGAACTTGTCGATTGCTACAAAGATGTACTCGAAGCCGCCTTTTGCTTTTTTCAGGGGTCCTACTTGATCTAGCCCCCAGCAGGAAAAAGGCCAAGCGGGTGGGATGCAGATAAGATTGTGAGCTGGTACGTGGGCTTGTCTTGCAAACATTTGGCAACCTTTGCATTTTCTGACAAGCTCTTCTGTGTCTTTCAAAGCGGTTGGCCAGTAGAATCCTATGCGAAATGCTTTGCCAACCATTGTCCTTGAGGCAGCATGATTTCCACAGCAACCTGAGTGTATTTTGTCTAGGATCTCTTTACCTTCTTCAAATGAGACACATTTTAGGAGTACTCCTGATGATGCTGCTCTTCTGTAAAGTTTATCTCCTACTAGAACGTAATTTTTGCTTCTGCGAACAACTTGGGTGGCTTCTGCCTTATCTGCTGGCAACTTGTTTTCTTTGATATAGTCGGTGAAAACTTGGCTCCATGAAGTGTTGATTACCAAGATCTGAACGCTTTTAGCCTGAATTTCATGTGTTGTTTCACCGGGTTGTTTGATAGAGGGAACTGATAGCTCTTCTATGAATACGCCGGGTGGAACCTTTGCTCTGTCTGATCCGAGCTTGGCAAGGACATCTGCTGCAATGTTGGAATCGCGTAGGACGTGTAAAATTTCTAATCCTTGGAAATGTTTTTCAAGTTTCCATATTTCAGCACAGTAAGCACCCATGTTTTCTTTGGTGCAATCCCAATCTTTGTTGACTTGGTTGATGACTACTGCTGAATCGCCGTATACGAGTAATCTTTTTATTCCGAGGGTAATTGCCACTCGTAGCCCGTGGATGTGGGCTTCATATTCTGCTTCGTTATTTGTAGCTTGCCATAATATTTGAAGGACGTACTTGAGTTGTTTTCCTTCTAGAGAAATGAGGAGAACGCCTGCACCGGCCCCGCCTAGTTTGAGTGATCCGTCAAAGTACATCTTCTAGTGGTTAAGGATTGTATCTGATAAAGGCTGTTGAATCTCTGTCCATTCGGCCACAAAATCAGCGAGGGCTTGAGATTTGATTGCTTTCCGTGGGGTGAAATTGATGTCAAGAGCTCCGATTTCAACTGCCCACTTGGATATGCGCCCCGTGGCATCTTTATTGTGTAGGATGTCTCCGAGTGGAAAATCTGTCACCACGGTAATCTTGTGGCTTTCGAAATAGTGGCGAAGCTTCCGTGAGGTGATGAGTAGAGCGTAGAGTAGTTTTTGTACATGCGGGTACCGGATTTTGGATTCTGACAGTACTTCGCTGATGTAGTATACGGGACGTTGCACTTTATACATGCGCCCTTGTTCTTCTCTTTCTATGACTATTGCCGTGCTGATTACGGTAGGAGTTGCCGCAATATATAGCATTATATCTTCATCTTTCTTTGGAGGTGTCAGGATAGGCGACGAGGTGAGGTATTCTTTAAGTTTTTTGAAAGCTTCGTCGGCCTCTATTGTCCACTCGAACTTGTCTGTCTTCTTTAGTAGTTTAAAGAAAGGTAACCCCTTTTCGCCGAGTCTTGATATGAAGCGGTTGAGGGCCGCCATGCATCCTGTTAGTTTCTGCACATCTTTGACACTTCTAGGTGGGCCCATTTCTGTTATAGCTCGAATTTGCTTGGTGCTGGCTTCGATCCCGCGCTGACTGACCAAAAATCCGAGTAGTTGTCCTGAGGGAACTCCAAATACACATTTATTTGGGTTCAATTTCCATCTCCATCTCTTTAAGTTTTCGAAGGTTTGCTTTAAATCTTCAATTAGAGTGTCTGGGTTCTTTGTTTTCACCACCACATCATCCACGTATGCCTCCACATTTTCACCGATTTGATTCCCAAGGCAAGTCTGGATAGGTCTTTGGTACGTGGCGCCAGCGTTCTTTAGTCCAAACGACATGGTCTTGTAGCAGTAGGCACCAAACGGGGTGATGAAAGATGTCTTGCTCTGGTCTTGTTCTTTTAGTGCGATCTGGTGATACCCTGAATAGCAATCGAGAAAAGATAATAGTGCAGATCCTGCTGTTGAGTCAACTATCTGGTCAATGCGTGGTAGCCCGAACGGATCTTTTGGGCAATGTTTGTTGAGATCTGTGTAATCGACGCACATGCGCCACTCGTCCATGTTTTTCTTCTACACAAGGACCGGGTTTGCTAGCCAGTCTGGATGAAGGATCTCCTTGATGAATCCGGCTGCCATCAGTTTTGTTATTTCCTTTTTAATTGCTGCCTTTTTGTCGGGTGAGAATCGTCGTAGCCGTTGCTTTACAGGCTTGGAGCTTTCATTAACATCAATTCTGTGCTCAGCCAACTCCCTTGGGACTCCTGGCATGTCGGCCGGCTTCCAAGCGAAGATATCTTTGTTGTCCCGAAGAAAGTTGGTGAGCGCGAGTTCCTATCTTGCCGAGAGGTGAGCACTGATGGTTGCTGTCTTGGAGGTATCGCCTGTGCCTAAGTCGATTTGCTTGACGTCGGCTTCTTTTGGTGGTGCGATGATGCTGGGCTTTTTAGCTAGTATTTCTAATTCTTCTTGGCTTGTCTCTGCAGCGATTGCAGCTATTTCTTTTCTTCCATTGTCGGCTTGCGCTTTAGCTGCAATTTGGATTGCCTGAACGTCGCAGTCAAAAGCACGCTTCAAATCGCTTCGAAGAGAAAGGATACCGTTGGGTCCTGGCATCTTAAGCAGTAAGTACGGATAATGTGGTATTGCCATGAATTTGGCCAGTGCTGGACGTCCGAGGATTGCATGATATGACGAATCGAAGTCGGCGACCTCAAATTTGATAAACTCTGTTCGGTAGTTTGAAGGAGTTCCAAAGGTAACGAGTAAAGTAATTTGTCCGAGTGGCATGGCTGCTTTGCCGGGTACTATTCCATAAAAAGGTGTGCTTGTTGGCGTGATCATCCCGGCGAGTTGTAGTCCCATTTTCCTTAGAGTTTCTGAAAAGATGATGTTGAGTCCAGCTCCTCCATCGATTAGTACTTTGGTGACGGTCATACCAGCAATAGTCGGATCTAGAACCAGTGGATAATGGCCTGCGTTTCCCACGCTAGTCCATTGGTCTTCTCTGGTAAATTGGATAGGATACTGTGACCAATTGAGGTATCTTGGTGTAGCCGGTTCTGCTGTCATAATGGTCCGTAGTGCTAGTTTTTCTTGATCTTTGCTTCTGCAATCCGGAGCCCCTAAGAAGATCACTGCTACCGTTCCCCTGGGTTTTTGGAATCCTTTGTCCTCGTGGTTGTCTTCTTCTCTTTTCTGATTGTCCTCTTTGGTGTTTTCCTTACTATCTTTTCTTGTGTATCGATCATTGAAAGTGTAGCAATTTCCGATGGTGTGCCTCCCACTAGGGTGCAATGGGCAACGTATGTTTTCAATGTCATCATATCTTCTGGGTTTGGAAAATTTCTTTGATTTGTCGGCCATTGCCACAGTATTGTCTGGTCTATGTTTTCTTTCTTGATGTCTGCTATTTCGGTGATTTTGCTTGTCCGAGTTGTCCTGGTTGCTTCTGTCCGGGAACCTCTCTCGTGTTTTTTCTTCTGCGGTAATCATCTTTTCTACTGTTCGTCTGAATTCTTCATTGTTTCTCGGATTTTCTTTGCAGAAGTCTTGAAATTGCCACCTAGCCATGATTCCGTGAGAGAAAGCTTCAATTACTTCAGGTTCGGTTATGTCATGCACTTGAGCTCGTAGTTCGCCGAATCATCGATAGTAATTTCTGAGACTTTCACCTCCCTTTTGCTTGAGTCCTTTTAGTTCTGCATGAGTGATTGGGTGTGTAATGATTCCTGTGAAATTCTCACAAAAAGCTCTTTGCAAATCCTCCCAATTTCTGATAGATCCTGGGTTCAGCTTGTCGAACCATTGGAGGGGCATGGCCTCCAGTGCCATGGGAAAGAAAAGGGTTTTGATATCGTCGTCTCCTCCGGCTAGTTCAATTGATTGTGAATATATTCTGAGCCATTGCCTTGGTTCAGTTTTGCCATCATACTTGGAGTGGTTAGACGGTTTAAATTTGTGAGGTAATCGTACCAATGCAAGCCTGTTCGCGAAATAGGGGAACCTATCGTGTGCCTTGGTTTCTTTGAATTCAGATTCGGCACCTTCTTCTGGCCAACTGTCGTTCTGATGGGAATAATCTTGCGAGGTTGTCTGGGTAGGTACCCTACTCCTAGTCTTCCTTGGTTGTTCAAATCAGTGGCCCTGATTATGTTCCTTCCTACTTCCTCCGTCATGGCTTCCACACGGCCCAAGTCTTTCGAAAGCGGATTTCCTTTGATTTTGATCTTCTTGCCTGTGGGTTGTTGATCTGGCGGGTAGTCTTGATCGAGCTCTCTCTTCATGCATTCTCGGGATCGTCGATCGGAGCAAGTCCTGGAGCTGTTCATACTTCTCACCAGGATGTGAAGTTGCTCCGAGTTCTTCTAATGCTTCTCGAATCTTATCGTAAGGCGTATTTGCCGTGCGTCTTCCTTCGACTTCTCGTTGCGATTTTCTTTTGTCGTACTCAGCCAATTCTGACTCATATCTGATCCAAGCTTCCCTACGCTGCCTAGCACGGTGTTGGCGCCCTTGCTTCAACTTGTTTTTTCTTTCTCTAGCTTGTTTCTGACTTTCGGTTTCTCCATCGTAGCCCTGGGCAAATGGTGATATGTTGGATTCTGATTCATCTGATGATTTGACATCGGGTGCTTCCGGGGGATTTAATGGTGACCGCGGACGTCGAACCATGAGTACTTCTCGTGCGTGAGTCGTTCTGTTATTGGCGTTAGTTTTCATGCTGTCGGAGTTGCTGATAACTTTAGTAGATGCCTCGGTGTCGTAGATCGAGTCTCCTTCTTGGTAAGGTAGAATAGCCGTTGTTGTTGTGCCTACTTGTTGGGTTCCGCTACCTTCAGGAACAGAACCTGGCCAGTAGATGATACAGTCTTGCGATGTTATCGTTAGCACGAGACCCTCCTGAGCTCCTATCAGTGGTATCCCGAATCTTGGATTGAAAGATCTTTCGAACTGTCCCTGATAGGATTTTGCCATGTTGTCAAGCCCAAATGGAAAAGAACTCGACTTCTTGAGAGAACTCTGAGGGTAATCCGAGTTGTTTTGGGTTGTGCTCTAGAATCTTGCCAAAAAAGAACTCGGTTTCTTGAAAGCACTCGGATAAAACTTCGCCTTGGAGCTTGAATTCGAATCGGATACGAGTGGTCGTGAAATCTGATTTGAATCGGATACTATGAGCTGCGCGAATCTTCTGGTGAGCTGATCCGTTGCAGTTGTTGAAATAGGAAATTCTTTATGATAATCTGGATCTTTGAGGAGATGGCTCTGAAGCTTGCCGTTGTTGTCTGCCTCGTAGATCCATGAGCCGAAGATGAAAGTTGATCCCGTCGGGAAGATTATGTTGTCGAGGTCCATCGAGCTCTCGGATGCAAAGTCGCCGAAAGTCCCCTACCTGGCGCGCCAGCTGTCGATGTTTCACCACCGATAGCCTGCCACGGGGGTACCCGGGGCAGTATGTTCGGGCTTCGGCGTATGCTGAACTCGATGGTTAACGCAAGAGACAGTCGATTTATCCTGGTTCAGGCCCTCGATCGTAGATCGAGTAATAACCTTACGTCCAGTCGGCCTTAGCCTTTGCGTTGGATTGATTGTGATATGCTGTGTTGTACAATTGTCGTCCTCTTCTCTCAGGAGCCCTGCCCTCCTTTATATAGTCAGGAGGCCGGAGTCCTGGTCGGTTTACAATGAGATTTCCTAGAAGGATTACTTAATAGTTCTACTACTAAGATTACATGGGAAGAATCCTAGTCGGACTAGACCTTCTCTCTCCCTTGCGGGGTATCATGTGGGTCCCGTGTCGACAGTGCCCCAGTCGCTGCTCGCCCCAGTTGTGCCTCCTACTCCTCTGGTCTAGGCACTCCGGTGAGTATATATATATATGGTTGATCAAGTCCTTTAGCTTGTGTAGATACTAATGAATTCAATTCTCCTTTGTGCAGCAACAATCGTCGGGTTCGAACCCGACTCCTTCGCCTCAGCACACACACCCCGGCTGGACAGGTCCACCACCGCACGGAGGTGCCCCTTCAGGCTTCCATTGGGATCAGTGGCAGTAGGTGGTGCCCTTCATGTTTCATTGACTTTTCTTGATCTAGGACTTGTGTTGGATGAAGACTTCTTAGATGTTGTCATGGATTTGCACATTGGATGTGCGTGTGATGGATTATGCAGGAGGATGTGCTTGTGATGGATGTTGGATGTGCTTGTGATGTATTATGGATGTATGTGATGGATTATGTATGCGTTTTGTGTGATGCTAAATGCCTGTGTGCTGTCTCATGTATTATATATGAGTTTTGCGTGTTTGCTTTCGAAGGAAAGCAACAAACAAAAAAAATAGCAAATTTCCCAGCTTTGCCGAGTGCCAACACTGGGCAAAGAAGTCTTTGCCGAGTGCCAGGGGTGTAGCACTCGGCAAAGCTGGAAAAAAATGCTGCAAAAACAGCCACTTCCCCAATTTTGCCGAGTGCCACAGGCTGGCACTCGGCAAAGAGGTCAATTTTGCCGAGTGCCAGGTGGTACCACTCGGCAAAGACTATTTTTAAAAAGATTTTTTTTTAAAAAATGGTTTCTTTGCCGAGTGCTGAGCCCTGGCTCTCGGCAAAAATTCAAATTTTGCCGAGTGCCAGTCCCTAGGCACTCGGCAAAGCCGGCGTCAAATGTTGACGACAGTTATTTTTTTGCCGAGTGCGGGCTCCGAGTGTCGATTTTTGGCACTCAGCAAAGAAATTTTTGCCGATAAAATCTTTGCCGAGAAACCTTTGCTGAATGCGGCACTCGGCAAAGCTTGGCTGGCTTTGGCGAGTGCCCCCAGCACTCGCCAAAGAGGGATATCACTGACAGTAGTCCCCGAACTCGATGACAAGACATTCGAATGGCTCAGCCCTTTCGAGTGTCGGGTGTCGATGCCTTTGGGCGCCAGTGTCGAAGTCTTCGGGTGCCGATATCGAGGATTCATATCGAAGTTCATGAAATCCCGATGCCTCTGAGGGCTCGGTTTTCTAAGTGATTGCGCACGATCGCCGCCTTCGGTCCTTCGGGTAAAGTGTGTCATTAAGTCCTGCTATAGATAAAGAATGAATGAGCCAGGAAATCCGATATGCCTCGTCATCTTCACCCTCCTGTTATGTGCGTGACTTGCTTGAGCCACGGATCTTGACCATTTCCCCTTCCTTATATTGGCAAGGATGGGCTATAAAACCTGGTGTGCTGAGTATTGTTGATTGACACCACACTTATTTCTTCCTTTTTGAGACCTCAGACCTAGGAGCTTCTCTTGCCATAGTCATGGCGTTCTTCATCCTCCAACACCCCGGCGACGACAACAGCGTTGGGGGAAGGCCTTCAAGATTAGTTTCCTACAGCCTCTAGGCACAATAGTAGTTGTCCGTCCTTGGTTCTAGTGGAAGTTTTGCCATCAAGGGAGGATCACGGTGGTTCTAGTGGAAGTTTTGCCATCAAGGGAGGATCACGGTTTTGGGAAAGCTAGGGGTGCTGATTACACTTTGGTAATCAAAGCATCTGTGGTTTTGTCACCACAGGCTTTATCGGAGCCACTGGGGTGACGATGGTTATATTACCATCAAAGCATCTTGGATGGCCCCTGGTAGGCAGGGATGTCAGAATAGTGATGGCAATGGTCTTGTCTTCACTTCGGATTGTGCCCTGCGTAGCCTTCCGGCACCGGCTCACCAGGGCCGGTGGGCCGGTGTCCTGCATTCCTTCCACCTCTGGGGTAGCGAGGGCGGAGCATCTGGCTTATGCTTCTCCTGCAGATCTCTCGACTCTGAGAGATGCAAGTGGAAGTTTTGTGAGGTGGTGCCCTGTCCTTGCTCTCCTGGTCCGCGGCCAAGCCCTCACTGAGGTGCTGGTGGAGTATTTGCTTGTATATGCAAACTCTCCCCCGTTTCTCTTGCATAAGCACATTTGGCTTCTTTGCAGTGCTAGCTCGCAGTCGAGCTCGGGGTGCGTCCTGACTTGACAGGTCTTTCCTCTCTACTTAGTCGAGCATTTATGCATTTTTTCGAGTACCTTAGCCCGGTGGGTCTATTCGATATGTGTAGACAGTACAACTCGACTGCCTTGCGCCCAATAAACTTTGAGCCGTATTTTCGACTGCTCACACTCCAACTGAAGAGTTGGACCATCGGCTGTTATTTGAGTGGTTCCAGTATGGATCCCTGGATGGCTTACACATTTGCACCTGGGCAGTGGCGAGTACCATCCTTCGAGCTTGCAGATCCGGCGTTTGCAAATGAGGGCTGACTTTGTCTCCTTCCCTAGATCGATATGGCATGTCGACTCCACTTTTTGCTCTCATATTGTAGGCCTGATCCACAGTGGTGATGCATGAAGGCCGATGGACCAGGATGGTGAGGATATCATGGAGGTGCATATTTTACGGTAACAAGGACGAGGGCGGCGTAGAGGCAGACAGACGAGGACACCACAGATCAAAAGCTCTAGTTACGAGAAAATCTGTCTCACGTGGTATTTGTTCTCTGTTCCTATTTTTCATGGACGTTTGATAGTTCTCTTCTCCCATCACAACACTAAAATATATTTACTAGTATATATACATATTTTACGGTAATGCTTTGAACAGAGCGTCCGTCCGCTGGAACGCTCCGTTGCTGGACCACGACGCCAGCTCAACAACCCACGCTCCTTTGTTTCTCAAAAAAAAAAACTGCTCCTCCACTTATTCCTACCTACTCGTTCATCTTCCTATTGCTCTTATCCGCTCGCCTGCCGCCGTCGAGCGCACGGCTGGCCCTCCGAGGCGTAGCGTGCAGCCGCCTCCGAGACGCACCGCTCGGCCGCTGGCCTTGCCAGGCACGGAGTGCAGCCGCCTCCGAGTCACGGCACTCGGCTACCGTCCCTGCTTGCATGGTGCACTGCTGCCCTCTCCAAATCGCGTGGTCACGGCCTCCCCGCCGCTCATGCGGCCGATGCCTCCCTTCGGCGACGTGCAGTCACTGTCGCCGGCCCACCACCTACAAGCGTCGCCCGCCCGCTGCCTCTGGTAAACACCACACACCGAAGAGCCTCCATTCCGCCAAGCAGCAAGGAGATGTTGTGTTGAAAGTGCATGTTGCAAGAGTATGTTTCAATTGTTTCAAATATTTTTAGAGGTATGTTCCAAGTGTTTCATATGTGAAAGGATCAAGATGCCCAAGAGGGGGTGAATTGGGCTAATTCTAAATTTCTTTGCAATAATTAAACCATATGTCTAGCCCAATTAACCCCTTGTGCCTAGAAAGTGTTTCTAATGTTCTATCGCACAAAAAGTCTTGCAACCTAAGTTCCAATCCTACTCTAGCATGACAATTCTATGAATGTAAAGACAAGAATTGAATTGCTCAAAGTAAATGCTCAAAGTAAAGAGAGAATAAGGAACGTGGCGATATTTTGTCGAGGTATCGGAGAGTCGCCACTCCCCACTAGTCCTCGTTGGAGCACCCACGCAAGGGTGTAGCTCTCCCTTGATCCGCACAAGGATCAAGTGCTCTCTACGGGTTGATTCTTCGACACTCCGTCGCGGTGAATCACCCACAACCGCTCATAACTTGAGTTGGGTCATCCACAAGCTCCCAATCACCACCAAGCCGTCTAGGTGATGGCGATCACCAAGAGTAACAAGCACGAACTCTCACTTGACCATGACAAGCCTAATGAGAAGGGTGGATGCACACTTTGCTACTCTTGATCTCACTAATGAGGGCTCTCTTTGGGATTCTCAAATCTCAATCACCTCACTAGGACCTTCCTCTTCTTGGCACTCTCAAAGGTGTTTCACAGCTGTTGGAATGAGCAAAAGTACCCCTACACACGAATGGAGGAAGTATTTATAACACCGGTTGAAAAATGAACCGTTATGTGCCTCTGCGGGGTGACCGGACGCTTCGGTCATGTTGACCGGACGCTCCGGTCAGTTCTCCCTGAACTCCAGTGTTTAAGTTGTGACCGGACGCTGGACGCGTCCGGTCACGATTTTCCCTCTTTGGAACATTACTGGAGTCGACCGGACGCTGGCCCTCAGCGCCCGGTCACTCACCTCTTAGTGTCCGATCGCGCCAGACGAAATCACATTGATCAAATGAACTAACCGGACTCTGAGCCAGCGTCCGGTCACTCCGGAACCAGCGTCCGGTCACTCCGAAACCAGCGTCTGGTCAACATTTGATCCTCCATTCACTTCCAACTCTCAATCATACGTGAATGAAGTTTGCTCCAATGGATCTAAGAGCTTTTTTGGAGCTACCTAGTGCTAGTTTTAGCAAGTGTGCATCACACCTAACCCACTAGACTCACCTAGGTCAAGCTACCCGTCCATACCCCCCTTAATAGTACGGCAAAAAAAAACAAAGTCCTAAACTACTCTAAGTGTCTCTTTAACTTCAAACGACACTTAGAACTAGTTCATCCTTAACCTTGTCGTCCATCCTTTGAAAACCGAAACGATTTCCATCGTAGGGGCATGACCACCATGATTGACCAATCGATCTCCATTACCATGACCTAACTTAATTACCTCTACAAAACACACGTTAGTCATAGTAATCACGTATTGTCATTAATCACCGAAACCCAACTAGGGGCCTAGATGCTTTCAATATGGATGTTGCAAAAATTGATCGTGATGTTGCACATGTTGCAATGGTTGTACACGTATGTTGCAAGCGTCCGTTCCAAATGTTTCATCTGTTTTTTCAGACGTATGTTGCAAGTGTGCTTATTTGGATGTTGCACATGTTTCACACATATGTTGCAAGAGTATATGTTCGAAATGTTTCATCTGTTTCAGTCTTATGTTGCAATAAGTGTTTTCATGTTGCAAGTTGCAAGTGTTTTATCTAGATGTTACATATGTTTCACACACATGTTACAAGTGTATGTTCCAAATATTTCAACTGCTTCAGACTTACGTTGCATTCAAGTATTTTATGTTGCAAGTGTTTCGTGTTTAAAAGGTATGTTCAAAGAGTCATGGGGCACGACCCGGGCGGCGGGGGAAGGGGTGCGGCGAGCTGAGGGCCGGCGGATTGGACGTTCTCGTCCTCGTCCCGGCTCCCAGGTCCTGCCCGCGCGAAGAGAAGGGGGTTTAGGGTGAAGGAGCGGCGGGAGTGGGGCGGGGCAGGATGGACGGGGCGGGGGTACGCGTGCATGGCGGGACGAGGCAGACGGGGAAGGACTGCAGCGATACGGTGGCAGTGCGGCGTGTTTTTGCTGGGCCATTCGGTACCGTCCGATGGAATCATATCCCATCGAACTTCCGGGCGTCAGCAATTCCCTATATTTTATCAAAGGTGAAGTGAACATATTTACTAGTATATATAGAGGGATCAAGATGTGTACGTATGGATCACATACCAAACCGCGCCCAAACATATAATTGTGGCATCGTGCCCTGTTCGCTTGGCTGATAAGCCATGGCTAAAAGTACTGTTGGCTGATTTGTTATGAGAGGAAAATAATATTCGTTGGCTGAAAAAATACGCCTTATAAGCCAAGCGAACAGGACATATGTCTGAACTCCCCTGATCAGATCGGTGATAGATAAACAATAATGTTTCCTACCTTACTTGAACGTCAGGGCTCCTGATCTTTTCTTAAAAAAACGAACAGAAAACACAGCAACAATACTTCTTTCCTTAAATAAATGACAGAGAACTCTTGTGTCCTTCCTTAAAAAAACCGAACAGAAGAATAACAACAATGTTTCCTACCATAATTGAACCACACAGCTGACAGCTCCTACCCTTTTCTTTAAAGAAACGAACAGAAGAGTAGAATACACACACGTACCTACAGGTACGTATTTGGAAACATGGATCGAAACAAAAATATATATATAGAAAGAAACAATAAAGAACCATATCTTGAACCACACAGTAACGTCGGAAAATTTGGCGCGCGCGCGCGTATAAATATAGAGCTCGTCGTGGCGCTGCATGCCGTCGTGGTCGAATAACCATTGCCAAACCCCTCACGATTCTCCCCGCCGGTCTCGGCAGCACCGCGGTCGCCAACGTACGGCTCTCGTCCCCCGACGACCATAATGGCGGCGGCTGCGGCGGCGACGGCTTGCCGATCTCTTCATCTGTTCTTGGCCGTCCTCGCCGTGTCGGTTAGTGGTAAGCAGCTGTTTGTTCTTATAAATCATGCGTGCATGTCCTGATCGATCGGTCGATCGAATTTGTTGCCATGCACTGTGCCGGTCGTGTTTGGTTTGACTTTGATCTGCAACTGCTTATAAAATTACTCTACTAATCAGGTGTTTTGTCGAAGTCGTTCACCATCACCAACAACTGCGGGTACACGGTATGGCCAGGGATCCTCTCCGGCGCGGGCTCGCCGTCGCTGGAAACCACGGGCTTCGAGCTCCCGCCGGGCGCGTCGCAAACCCTGCAGGCGCCGGCGGGATGGTCGGGCCGCCTCTGGGGCCGCACCCTCTGCACCACCGACGGCACCACCAACAAGTTCGCGTGCGCCACGGGCGACTGCGGCTCGGGCGCCGTGTCCTGCGGCGGCGGCAACGCCGCGCCGCCGGCGACGCTGGCGGAGTTCACGCTGGACGGCAGCGGCGGCGGCATGGACTTCTACGACGTGAGCCTGGTGGACGGGTCCAACCTCCCGCTGCTGGTGGCGCCGTCCGGCGCGTCCCCCGGCGCCGGCAACTGCGCGCCCACGGGGTGCCTGGTCGACCTCAACGCCGCGTGCCCCGCCGACCTACGGGTCGTCGTCACATCGTCGTCCGCCGCCGCTGATGTCAACGCTGATGATGTTGTGGCGTGCAAGAGCGCGTGCCTCGCGTTCGGGTCGCCGCAGTACTGCTGCAGCGGCGAGTACGCGAGCCCTGACACGTGCGGGCCGTCGGCGTACTCGGAGTTCTTCAAGAACGCGTGCCCAAGGGCGTATAGCTACGCGTTCGACGACGCTACCTCCACCTTCACCTGCGCCGGCGGCGACACCGCGTACACCGTCACCTTCTGCCCCGGCAGCAACAGGTACGACATCGCGTGTTGTACATCGTTGGTCTCGTCACACCAGCCCAGTGTTGCTTGCGTTGTCAAATTAAACCACAAGAAAGCTACTGATCCACTGAATATAGCAAGAAGACAAGAGCTGAATCTACCAATCCGAGGCAGTAGACCATTATTTGATTCATATAGGTCACTGTCACGTTTTTTAAACCAAGTTTATCTACATCTGCAGAAATTAAATATCAACATTTACAACATCAAAATCAAATTGGTTTCACTTAATCTGCCATGCAACAATACGTTTCGAGAGTGCAAATTATTTAATTTCTTGGATATCCATAAACTTGGTCAAACGTTTTGAGAGACGATGAAGGAAGAAACCACCTGGTTGGCGACCCACTCCTCTGTCCTTTCATGTCTGCATCATTCATCAAACACGTGACGTGACGTTGTTCCAGTTTTATTCCCCCCCCCCCCCCCCCCCCCCCCCCCCCGTGCATGCATCCATGCATATTTTTGTAATCGCAAGTTTTTAATTTAATTATTTAATGAAGCTGATAGTTTTTAAATTTGTTCATATGGTTTTCTGATGATTTGTGACGACTGCATGCAGCGTGAAGTCCTCCAGCCCGAACTCAGGCGCACCTGGAGACCTGCCGCTTATCAATGGCACCATGGCATACGCCAGCGGTGACCAGCAGGTTGGCGCCGCCGCTGCTACACCGTCGACGTCGCGCTCCGTCGTCGTGCTTCTCGGTGCCGCCGTCTTGGTCATGCTGGCAGGAGGAGCCTTGTCCTGAACTCTGGGTGCCGAGGAGGCGAGGACATACATACAGAAACAAGTATATGCAGGGACCTGACGAACGCACATCGACATTCAGAGATTGGCACGGGAGATGCAATTTAGGTAGTAGTCGGCTGCTTAGAGGGAAACTTCAGCTAGATATATAGCTACAAAAATCCTTCATACAATTGGTTTAGGTATCTTAGCTTCATTTATGCAGAATTTTCCAAGGCAAATTTGTCCTTTTTGTAGGCCTCAGAAATTAGCTTTATTTATCTGAGTAGGGGGATCACTACAGCAGACGCGTGCTTTGCCGAGTGCAATTACACTCGGCAAAGAAGGCTTTGCACTCGGCAAAGCCTTTGCCGAGTGCTGCACTCGGCAAAGAGCTGTCGGCATATCCCTTTACGGCAAAGGCTTCTTCGCCGAGTGCCGCATGTCGAGCACTCGGCAAAGGATTTTCCGAGTGCCACGACGGCACTCGGCAAAGAAAAGCCGCCGTGATGGCCAGGTCACAGTGACGGCCCCTTTGCCGAGTGCCACGCGTCGGCACTCGGCAAAAAAATATGTTTTCTATTTTTTTTAAAAAAATGCTTTGCCGAGTGCCTGAATCTGGCACTCGGTAAAGCTTGTTTTCTTTTTTTTTGGATTTTCTTTGCCGAGTGCTGTAGGTAGGCACTCGGCAAAGCTGGGAAGCTTAGTGTCCCAGATTCCCAGCTTTGCCGAGTGTCATGGTCGTGACACTCGGCAAAGAAGTGAAAAAAATCGATTTTTTTGTTTTTAGTCTTCCATCGTTGCAAACAAGATATACATCATATATATATATATATATATATATATATATATATATATATATATATATATATATATATATATATATATATATATATATATATATATATATATATATATATATATATATATAACACAACTATATATCACACAAATATATACAAATGTATATCACAATCCACCACAAACACAAACATAGCATACAAGTATCACAATCTCGACTCCCAAGTCCAAAGTCCAAACACACAAGCATAGTTCACAAAGTTCACAAGTGTATTATATCACAACGGCTGCCATTTGAAGCTCATAGCGACGGTCCGGGTTGGGATGGCCCAAAGTGCGATCCCGGCGACCCTCCGAGGTGGTTCGACGCCGCCCCCGATTGATGCTGCACAAAATAGAAGAGATTGCACGTGAGCGACAAGAGAATAGATAAATATGCAAGATAAATATCCGCCACTACCACCACCACCACCACATCACCGCCATCACCAACACTTCACCACCACCACCACCACACCACCATCACCACATCACCATCATGACCACCACCACCACCACACCACCACCACCACCATGAGCACCACAACACCGTGACCACCACCATCAACACCACACCACCACCACCACCATGACCACCACACCACCATGACCACCACCACCACCACCACCACCACCACTAGGTTTCTCTAGGTTTCATTAGGTTTCTCTAAGTTTCAGCATAGAAAGTAAAACTTCGTACTTATACTCACCGGGGTAGAATCAGGACGTTGTGGAGGTGGATCTGGAGCAAGCAGCGTCTGTGGGATCGCCCAACCTTGTTGCTGGCTAATTTGCTGCATGAACTTGATCATCTCGGACATCTGTCGCTGATCTTGCTCCCGCTGGGCCTCCAAAGCCTGTAGCCTTTGCCGCTCGACCTCCCGCTCGGCCTGCAGTTCCTACACCTGGGCCTACAGCATTTGACCCCAATGTTTCAATAATGCATAGGTAAGGTATGTAAAAGTCAAAGAACAACGAATGAAACAGGAATGCTTACCTGGAGTGCCGACACCGCGGTCAGCCGTTGGCGTATGGGCACGCTTGAGCTCGTGCTCGATGCTCGGAGCTGGTGGAGAGGAGTAGAGGCCGTGTCGAGGACGTCGTCGCCAATCCAGAACCACCCATGCTTCTTGCCTTGCCCCACCCTCATCACGAGCTGAGGATCAAGGCGCTCCTCGGTTCTCGGATCGTAGCCCGACCCATGGACTGACCTTGCCGCCTCCGTGTACGAAGAGAGGTGGGTGTGGACGCTGGAGTTGGTGTACCCCTGAACCGGGGCATCTGGGTCGTACTCGATGTCGGCCGTCGCCTTGCCCATGTGAGCCAGAGCATATGCCTTGAGTTGACCAACTGGCTGGCCACCGTGTGCATCCGACTACGAGAAAGACAACAACATGTGGTTAGAAATGATGCAGAATTGAGCGCGGCTAGATTAGAGCAATGGCGGAGACTTACATATGCCTTTGCATATTTGCTGAGGCTACGGCTGCCCTGATGGTGAGGTACACCTGGCATCTGCAAACGCCTGTCGCGGGCCTCCTCGTGCTTCTTCTGCCAGTGCCCGTCCAACCAGGTGTCCACAATATATTCCCAGCAATCGGGGTGGGTGGCGCACCAGCTTGGAATCGCCTACAGGACATCAAGTAGACGACATATCAGAAGATCAAATTAGGCATACTTAATCTCAAAAGAAATGAATATTCATGTTTTGTATTTACCTGTATGTACTGCTCCCTTGTCAGCGTCATCCGTCTTGCCTCCTCTTTGTTGACACGCCTGAGTAGGAACTTGGCGTTGTAGTCTATGTGGGCCTGGATGCGGGACTCGTAGTGCAAGTCCGTGACACGCCTTTTACAGGAAGCGTAAGCCACCTGATACGCACTTTCCTCCTGTCCCTCCTGGATTCTGAAGAAGTCCTACATAAAGACACGAGGTATCCATTATTTTATTTCAAGAATGTCCAATGAATGCGACGAACTGAGGAATGTAGTGCAAGAAAGACTTACCCACAACTCCCTAATCACCCGATCTGCCTTGTTTCTACAACGGATGCCATTATGATTTGGAGCATCCTACACGAGGGCATAGTGGTCGAACGTCCAGGCCGGCTCCCAATCCTAATCTCCTTTCCTAACTAGGCTAGGAAAGTGTTCCTTGCACAGAAGTCCCAAGATGCCATTCACATTGCGTGCCAGGGCCGCCTGGTCCACAAGCACCCAGTTCCTGCACAAGTGGTCCACAATAGATATTAGTTGTTATTATGATTTTTCAACATATCAAATGAAGAACATATGAAGTTACTTACTTATCGCCCTCGGGTGCAATCAGTGGGCGCCTCTCAACAGGTATCAGTCGCTTCAGGAGCTTTGCGGGACCTCGCTGGTAGGGCTTCGATGTACCAGAGGAAGTGGAACCCCCTACCATCGCTGCCTCCTCGTCCTCCGTCGCTAGAACCGCCTCCTCATCCTCCATCCGTGGACCCCCCGTCCCCGTCCAACGTGTGCTGAAGGTCATCGTCGTGCACAGGGTCGCATGAGGAGCTGCGCCCATGGTCAGTCAACGGCTCCCGCCTGGGCCTGCCTCTCGGCCTCCTCGGCCTCTCTGACGCCTCCGCCTCCTCAGTTGCCGCCATGTCCCTCTGGTTGGCGTAAACCGAGGGGCAGCTCCTCCTACTGGGCCCCATCACCTGCAATTAAAAAGAGTAAACCAGTAAGTACAGATAAACGAGACGTGCTTAGTAAGAGATGCAAAATAAAGAAAATGTAATTACAAAATAACATAGTATTACATGTATTTCTAATATTCTTCATGATCGGGATTATCTGGACGATAGGTATCATCATCACTATCAAGATTGTCCAAATCCTCAACAGCCTTATCCTCATCGTTGTCATTGCCTAGTCGTAGTCCGTTAAGCATTTCCAAGTCCTTCGGATCATGCACCTCATTTGCAGCGTCCTCATCAACAACCCATTCCTCGTCTGCTTCTATTTCAATCTCTCCGGTTAAGTCTATCTCAAGCATCCCTGGTAGCCCCTCTTCTTGTTGATAGAACTCTCTATCATGCTTGTTTGGGTTCAAGTTGTAATCATCAGGGTTTGGGCGAGGTAATCTACCGTGTGATGATACCTTGTGCACAATATACCAACCCTGAAGACATGGGTCGGTTTTGCAAGCATATGGACAATAATAAACTTGTGTGGCTTGTTGAGCCACAATATAGACATCTTCTCCTGGATAGAAGAAATCCTGTTGAGTTTCGACTATCCCAAGTTGATGGGACTTTCTCGATACTGCAGAATCAAACCACTGGCATTTGAATATGACAGGATTAAGTGCTTTGGAACCACGGTAGTCGAGCTCGTATATTTCTTCAACTATCCCATAATACTCCTCCTGATCAGTGCCCGGCGTAAATACTCCGGTATTCGTTGTCCTTGGATTGGGACGACTCTGCTCGTACCTTGTTGTGTGGAAGCGATATCCATTCATGTCATAAGCGTTAAATGACAAGACCTTATAGCCAAAGCCATTGGCCACCTGTCGTAATTCAGCACTTATAGACACATCTCTTTGGCACTGCAAGTTCAAGCAGGAGAGAAATGAAATCAGGCAACTTGGAACGTCAAACTTAGTAAGAGCTAAGTTGGCCGGTACCTTTTTTTGGAACCATGTAATGAAATCAGGTGAACCATGTTGAAGATGGGTCTCTTGTTCATGGTCAGAAGGTGGCCTTGAATGGTGCCATGATTCATCAAAAAATTCTCTGCACCGACAAGGAACAATGTTGTTGGATGTACAAAAGTTACGGAGTATGTAACAAGTTCGTTGAGAACTTACCCCAGATACGTTTCCACTTCGTCAAGGTTGGTCAACACGTATGATCTTGCGCCACTCTTCATAGCTCAAGGTCTTTGTGGTCGCTCCACTTGCTCTCCCGCGTGGCCCTTTGAAAAGGCTAAGGGTCGATTCATTTTCGTCCTCGTTGTACCGAGCGGGTGGATTATGCACACTAGGAAGGTTCTCATTATAGTATGTTGTTGTGAAGTTTGACACCTCCTCATGAATGAATGCCTCAGCAATGGAAGCCTCAATCCTGCCTTTGTTTCCACATTTCTTGCGAATAGTCTTTAGACATCTCTCGATTGGATAGCACCAACGGTTCTGCATGCCCCCCCCCCCATTCGTGCCTCGGACGGGAAGTGCAAAATCAAATGCTGCATCAACAAGAAAAAGCTAGATGGAAAGATCTTCTCCAACTTACAGAGCAACAGAGGTGCCGCTTTTTCCAACTCCTTAACCACTTTCACAGATATCTCCTTGGCACAAAGCTGGCGGAAGAAAAAGCTCAACTCTGCCAGCACCTTCCAGACATTCTCAGGGACGTAGCCTCGAACCATCGATGGAAGAAGCCGCTCAATCCATATGTGGTAGTCATGACTCTTCATCCCTAAGACTCGGCCAGTCTCTGGGTTTGCTCCCCTCCTCAGATTCGCTGCATACCCATCCGGGAACTTTAACGTCTGCATCCATTGTATCACTTCCGTCCTATGCTTCTTTTCTAAGACGTAATCGGCCTTAGGCCTTTTCCATGGCTTGCCATCTCTTGGAGGCAGCATCTCTAGCTTTGGTCTATCGCATAGCGTTGCCAGGTCCACTCTGGCCTTAGGGTTGTCCTTTGTCTTGTCAGGAATGTCCATGAGTGTTGCCCAAAGTGCTTCGGCGACATTCTTCTCAGTGTGCACTATATCTATATTATGTGGAAGGAGAAGGTCATCAAAATAGGGAAGCCTCTCCAAGCCCAACTTATGAGTCCATATATGTTCGACACCATATCCCACAAAGCAATCTTTCTTTGGATTATCTTTCTTTCGACTATCTTTCTGTGGATTGACCACAAGAGCATCTATCTGAGCATGAACCTGGGCACCAGTCATCTTCTGAGGTTCAGGGTCGGTCACCTTGACACCTTTCGTGAAGTTCTTGGTGTCTTGTCTGAATGCATGGTTAAGAGGGAGGAACTGTCGATGCTTGTCGAACGACAAAAACTTGCCACCCTTCTTCAACCAAATGAACTCTAGTGTTGTCTTGCATACCGGGCATGGGAACTTCCCGTGGACACACCAGGCGCTGAATATCCCATATGCCAGGAAGTCATGCATGGAGTACCGGTACCAAACATACATTTTGAAGTTTTTCTTTGTAGCTCGATCATAAGTCCATACCCCTTTATTCCAAGCACTGATCAATTCATCATAAACAGGCTCCATGTACACACCCATTTTGTTTCCCGGGTGTCCAGGAATTATCAACGTCAAGAATATGTTTTGCCGTTGAAGGAGGACTCTGGGGGGAGATTGAGAGGGATAGCGAACACGGGCCAACAAGTGTATGGGGCCAACATCATTCCATAAGAATTGAACCCATCCGTTGCTAGCGCAACACGTACATTACGGGCCTCAAGATCTTTGTCACGATGCTTGCGATTAAAGTTTTTCCATGCTTCACCATCAGCTGGATATACCATCTTGTCAGGATTGTATCGAATGCCATTCTTGTGCCATGTCATCTGTTTCGCGGACTCCTCGGTCATGAATAGCCGTTGGAGCCTCGGTATGATCGGAAGGTGCCGTAGGACTTTCATGGGGATCTCAAGCTACTCCTTCTGGCCATCACCTTTGTCTACCTCCACATACCTAGAGGATTTACACTTTGGACAGTACTTTGCATCCTTGTGATCTTTCCTAAATAGGACGCACCCCTTCGGACAACAATGTATCTGCTCATACGGCATCTTAAGTGCACGAAGGAGTCTCTGTGACTCGTAGAAGCTGCTCGGCAGAATATGACCCTCTGGAAGCAGCCCACCAATAACTGCCAACATACCATCGAAGCAGGCTGGACTCATGTTGTACTGGGACTTCAACCCCATTAGGCGTCCAATGGCATCCAGTTGACAAACCGTTGCCTTCTCGTGTAGGAGCTTCTGTGCCGAAGACAACATTTGGTAGAACGCCTTTTCGGTTGGCTCTGGCTCCTCCTCATCCTCCTTCTCCTCCTCCTCCTCCGTAGGTCTTTTAGCGAACGTTGCTTCGTGGAAGTCACCTAACCATCCTGCTACCCCACCATCAGCATCAAACGCCTCCAAGCGTGGTCTCACCACCTCCTCTCTAGTACGATGGGCTTCACCATGGAACACCCACCGGGTATAGTTGGCGTAAATCCATACTTGCAACGATGTTCCCCCATGATCTTCCTTGTTTTTCTTTTCCTGTTTCCGCATTCGCTATAGGGACAGAATGTGTCTCTCGCTCCATTAGCTGCCTTGCCAAATGCTTGGTTCAAGAAACCCTCGGTCTTGTCCATCCATTCAGGGGTGATTTCAGCCTGACTTGGGCGGCCCGTGTACATCCACTCACGGTTATCCATCCTCTAGCATATACATGAGCGAGTAATATAACCACCAATTGCATCTGAACGACGTGCCTACTGTCTAATGGGTGAGGATAGATCCTAATCCCACCCGTGAATGCATAGATGAGGTTAGTTTACATGCTCTACTCCGATTCGAGATAGAATTTTGGCAGCACCTCCCCGCTGTTCTCCCGATACACGTCCTGGAAGGGAGAGTGTGTATCTGGAGAACAATAGGGAGGTGGTGCCGAAACTCTGTCTCGGATCGAAGCAGAACATGAAAACTACCCCATCTATGCATCCGCGGGCTGTCCAAAAAAGTGGACAATCTAAAACAGATACGGTCTTAGATATGCGAAGATCCGCATACCTCCAACCGTATCTGTTTTGAACGGGAGACGCCTAACTAGGTTACACCGATCTACGACAACGATAAGGAAGAGAGGTTATTCATACCTAGGGTGGCGGTGGAGTCAGGCTAGCGGGGCAGTGGCGAAGCGATGCTGTGCAGGCAGGACCGCAGCGCCGACGAAGACGATCGGGGTCGCCTACGTACTCCGGGTCCCCTCCGACGGGTCCTGCTCTGCAAAAGAAGAATTATAATATTATAAGTTAAAAATTTCGGCAAAACCTCCCCTATACGGGGAGGTTTCCAAAACCTGCAAGAAAAAAACCTGCACGATGGCCGACAGCATATATACGGCATGAAGCCCCACACATCCACGTATGGCACGAAGGCCCACACATCCACATACGGCACGAAGGCCATCAATGACATACAACGCACGAAGGCCGACAACTGGGGGGCGTTATACCTTGGGTGGCGGTGGAGTCGGGCGACGCGGTGCCGGGGTCACCTTCGTCTCCAGCGAGGGGCGGGGATGACGGCGGGGACGAACGGCGAGGGGCGTGGCCGGCGGCCGAGGCTCCTCCTCCTCCCTTCTCCTTCTCCTCCCTTCTCCTTCTTCCTTCTCCCTTCTCCTCTCCTCCACCTCCCTTCTCTCCTATGCTCCCCTGCTCCTCTCCTCCACTCCGGCGGGTCAGGGGCGGGGGGCAGCCGGGCAGGGCACCACCGGCGACGGAGCGGGGCCAGCTACGGTGGCCGAGCGGCGACGGGTCGGGGTCGGGGCGGGGCCGGCTGCGGCGGCCGAGCGGCGCCGGGTCAGGGCCGGGGCGGGGCTGGCTGCGGCGGCCGAGCGGCGTCGGGTCGGGGCTGGGGTGGGGCCGGCTGGCTGCGGCGGTGGAGCGGGGCCGGGTCAGGGACGGGGCTGCGGCGGCGATCCGGCGGCGGAGCGAGGCCGGCTGGCTGCGACGGCGGAGCGGGGCCGGGTCGGGGCTGAGGCTGCGCGGCGGGCCGGGGCGGGGCCGGCTGCGGCGGTCGAGCGGCGCCGGGTCGGGGCCAGGGCGGGGCCGGCTGGCTGCGGCGGCGGAGCGGCGATGGCGGTCTGGCGGCGGAGCGGGGCTGGCTGGCTGCGGCGGCGGAGCGGGGCCGGGGCGGGGCCGGCTGGCTGCGGCAGCGGAGCGGGGACGGGTCAGGGCCGGGGCTGCGGTGGCGGTCCGGCGGCGGAGCGGGGCGGTGCCGGTGGTCGCGCGGCGGCGGGGCGGGGCCGGGCGCACGCGGCAGTGAGAGGGAGAGAGAGGGGGAGCGGGCCGCGGCCGGCCCGCTAGGGTTAAGTGGGTCGGCTCTTTGCCGAGTGCCGAGATGCGGGCACTCGGCAAAGAAATTCAGCGTTCTTTGAATCGGAAAGAATAAAAAAAATTTCTGAAAAATCTTTGCCGAGTGCTGCAAGCCTGGCACTTGACAAAGAGGTTCCTTTGTCGAGTGCCAATTGCGACACTCGGCAAAGTATTTTTTTTTATTTTTGTTTTCAAATTTTTTCTGTGGTATTTATACAGTACCTAGAAGCACATGTTCCAATTTGGAACTTTTCTATGACTTTTTGGTATATTTTTTTAATTGTTTATGTTTACTTGAATTTTTCTCGAAAAAGTAAATTTGAACTACAGGTGCATGAAATATTAGAATTTAGCGATTAAAAAAATGGTATTCATGTTTTTTAGTGTATTTTGAGGCCGTGTGCAGGAACATTCGTGAAATTTCGAACATTCGTTTCACGAAACATGACCACCAACTTGTTAAAAAAGTGTTTTTTAATTATATAAAATGCAAACGAAGTTCGAAAATCACGAAACTTGTCGAGGTGTCGTGTCATCGCATGTAGAGGTTGTGGTAAAAAATTTAGAAGTTTTCAAGAGCAAGTTGTGACAAGTTGTGATCACATGTGGAGATGTCTGGGTGTTAGGTATCGTACGTCACAACTTGCTCGAAAACTTCTAAATTTTTTACCACAACCTCTACATGCGATGACACGACACCTCGACAAGTTTCGTGATTTTCGGACTTCGTTTGCATTTTATATAATTAAAAAACACTTTTTTAACAAGTTGGTGGTCATGTTTCGTGAAACAAATGTTCGAAATTTCACGAATGTCCCTGCACATGGCCTCAAAATACACTCAAAAACATGAATACCATTTTTTGAATTGCTAAATTCTAATATTTCATACACCTGCAGTTCAAATTTACTTTTTCGAGAAAAATTCAAGTAAACATAAAAAATTAAAAAAATATACCAAAAAGTCATAGAAAAGTTCTAAATTGGAACATGTGCTTCTAGGTACTGTATAAATGCCACAGAAAAAATTTAAAAATAAAAATAAAAAAAATAAAAATACTTTGCTGAGTGTCGCACTTGGCACTCGGCAAAGGAACATATTTGCCGAGTGCCAGGCTTGCAGCACTCGGCAAAGACAGCACGTTTGCCGAGTGCTAACGGCCAGCACTCGGCAAAGGATGACGGAGGGGCCACCAGCGTCGCCTGAGGTATTTTTCCAAGGGTTGTTCTTTGTCGAGTGCCTGACACTTGGTAAATAGGACGTTTGCCGAGTGTCACTCTTTGCCGAGTGTTTGACACTCGGCAAAGACGGCCTTTACTAAGTGCGGCACTCGGCAAACTGTCTCTTTGCCGAGTACCCGTGTTTCGACACTCGGCAAAGCTCCGAGCACTCGGCAAAGAGCGTGTCTCCCGTAGTGGATGAAGGTTTGGATATGAAAGTTTTTTTACAATATGATATCTTCGATACAAAGCGTAGGGGACAAAATATTTGGTGATCTATGGGACATGACAAACGAACTTGCATGGGTCTTTGCTCCTCTTTTAATCTGTTGAATTTTATCTGGACTTGGTCTATTTTAAATTTTATTAAAATCAAAATAAATCACAGGACACATACTCAATTTTAATTACGTGTACAAAATTGATGGAAATTTGACTGCAACAAAAATGGTAAATATCCTATATATCTGTTGTGAACTTGATAAAGATGGAAAATATGGAAGCCGACCTAAACCAATCGTGCATGAGTAAATTAATTTGAGTTCACTGAGAATTGTTTCAGAAAATATATCATTGGCCGTTTTATTAGTTAAGCCTCACAAAAGCTTATGAGTGAAGAAGTAGAACTCAACAATTTTAAATATTTAACCAAAAAAAAAAGAACATTTCCAAAAACAAAATCTAATGATATCACTTCATCCTTTATTAGCCTATATATACCCTTGTGTAACGGTCCATGCTTTTCTATATACTGGCAAAGAAAAATTGCATGCCATTTTAACAAAAGTTTATAGAACTTCTCTTCGATGTTTCCAAGGCATTATCTAAGAGCATCTTATGAGGGCTCTCTATATATCACAAAATTTAAAAAACAAATAAAAACATGCTTCAATAGACTCTCTAGACTACTGTCCACTTTTTCGCTCTCCAAAACCGCCATTCTCGCTCTCGACTTCTATCGGAGTATATATACAGAGGATAAAAGTTGAGAAGTGAATTGAAGCCGAGAGATATACTCATATACAAAGAGAATGTTTATTAAATGGCTCTCCAAGCAAAGATATAAAGATAAGAGCATCTCCAAGAGCATTTCTAAATCTCACTCTAAATCACCATTTGGAGAGTCATTTGCATAAAAATCGCTTTCTATATATTTTCACTTTCCAACAGTTTTTCTATATCTCATGCGCACTCTAGAGAGTCATTCTCGTCTTCTATTTTTTGCTAGCGAAAAATCCGGAATATAAGATGGTTATATTTGGATGACCATTTAGATAAGCTGTTGGAGGATAGTTTTTCACCAAAATCTCTATTCCTAGCATTTAGAAAGGATACAGAGAGTCTCTTAGAGATGCTCTAACGCTCTAGCAGAGACTCTTGGAGTTGCTCTAGATAGTGTATTGAAGAGTGCCCTCCATGTCAGACACAACAGGCAACGGCTTATAAGAAGCTCAAGGAACGCAATGCGCCAGAAAAAGTGGCTCAGCATCTGATCCATTCCTGGCGAATCCAAATGTGTAGAAGTTTCGATTCGTACATATTTCTCAAAACCCACTCGCTCAGTTGCTTTGGAAGCTTTTCTTTTTTTCAAATGAAATCAAATTAAATAAAAGGAAATAGATCTCAGACTCTAAATCTGGATGACCAAACCAGCCACATCTGGCCCATATGTACCTCTAAAATCCGCATACCCGTTGGCCTCTCTTTCTCTCCCGTTCGCTGAGACCGGATCGGAGGAGGCCCTCACAAGTTGGATCTCCAAAAGTATGCGTCTGGTCTGGGATTGTACCTGGCAGAATGGGCCGAGGGAAAAAAAATCTTCAGTGCCCTCTCAAGGCGTAGTCGTTGCCGCTGCTGGCTGCCATCTCGATCGCAACGCAATCACATTCACATTACCCAAAAAAAAAACAGACGTACCATGTACGTTAGACCTTGCCGAATTATATTAAGCGTCAGTTTTCCCAGGCTGCATTTGATAACGAAGGGAACTATGTATATTATCATTATTAATTTTTGCGAATTTCGCTGTATGGACACAGACACAGATACTCTTGAAAGACTAAGATTTGGGCATGCCATCTCCCTATGAAAGAACTAGATGATACCCCGCGCGTTACTGCGGAAAATTTGTAGCATTACATAGATAGGAGAGAACATGTCAGACTGAGAAACTATTAAATTGAGTATTATTACACCGGTCTTCATGTAGAATTAAGTACCCTCGTCTTAGAATATTTTTTAGATCCGATAAAACAGTGTATATCTCTATAAATGGATGTATATCTCGATAAAAACACTGCCCCCCTCGGCAGTGTTTTCCTCTCGTAATAAATGGATGTATATGCAAAGATGAAGGCATCCAACTAAACGCGTGTAAAAATTGTGAGCTTCTCAACACAATGCTGAGATTGGGCCTTAGCAACAAAAGAATGATGAGATTGGGTTAGGCTCTCTCGTTCGGTGTTTTGGCTTTCTCCACCGACGCTGTGTCTGCCTCCTCGCGTTCGCCCGCACCGTCGACCTTCATCTGAATAGATGAAGTTTCCTCCACCCGCCACCGAACAGACATGCTTCGGACCTATGCGCCTCCCGCACGCGTCGCCACCCACGATCCCGCCGTGGCCTTCTCCATCGCTCGCTGCATGGTGGCCGCTGCGAGCACCTGCAACTTGCCGCGCCTCTGCACCTGCGGCCCGGCTCGCTTCGTGGGGGTCACCGCTGCTGTTCGCCCGCAGGAGGCCACCATCATCAACCACCGAGGGAGGATCTGCGCCCTGCCCGCCTATGGAGAGATATGGGCGTGTTCGCTGGTATGATCCCCCTCAGCACACTATTCATCAACCATCCGCTACAGTATTTCTCTCTCACAAAACCAGCCAGTTTCAGGTTTCAGACCAGCGAACGGGGCCATATAAGCATATAGCGTGGGAAGGCTAAAAGGCCATATGCGTTTCAGCTTTGTCGCATCAGGTACCAAGACAAAGGACTCTTGATGTCTGTCTATTCAACAACTATGTGTTTTATGTAGTTTCAACATATGAATTTTTTGACACCATAGAATTAAGATCCAACAACCTCCATCCTCCTTCTACTTCTAGCCTTCTTCTATCTCCAGACAATCACAAATCATAAGATTACAGATCCACAAATCATAGATCACAGGAAACAAATTTTTTCTATAGAAAAACAAATCACAAGATCACAGCGGTTTTGGTCCTGCAGCCGTCCGTACCAGAGCTCTGGCGGCGTTGCCTGGTTCGCTGAATGCACAGTCTGTATCAAATCCGCTGTGGAATGGCCCGTGGCCGGAGGGGCCAGATGTCCGGATGAGCATCTTATCCCACTAGTTGCTGACGCGCAGATCACAAGCAATATATGGGCCCTACGTATCATAGATATAAAAAAAATCTATGTGTTTTTTTAGTGTTAAAACACATATATGTTGTATAGCATTTCTGCTCTTGATGGCCTAGTGGTACGGTGGGCTGGTGGCACTGTTTTTTCGCACTATCGTCAGTTACCTATAGCCTGGTGGAAGCTAAAGAGGGTGACCGAGATGATTACTCATGGGAGGTAGAAGTGTATATAGGTGACGTAGCTTCACGAAATTGTAGGAAAATTCTATAGTTAGCTTCTCTTATTTAGGTATAGTAGATAACACGTACAAGTTAAATCTTAGATTTGGGAAGTCTAAGAATTGCGCACGTCGCCTACAACATCCTTAAATACCGGCAGGTGGGCACGTCCAGCTATGCTCCGTTTGTATACAAATATATATTATTATATATGACCAAAGAGTTAAAAAAAAGAACGTACCAAGTGTAGAGATCTCCCGCTCTGTGCGGGGTCTAGGGAAAGGTGTCAGTGGCAAAGCCTTACCCTTGTCGGTGCAATGTGAGGAGACCGCGACTCGAATCCGGGACCTTCCGGTCACAGGCGGTCAGACTCTACCGCTTGCACCAAGAGTTTATCTAGGGAAATTAATTATAATTAATAAAGCAGACGAAACTCTTGTATATTTGACACTTCTATCTTCTTAATGCAATGATATGCATGCTCATGTGTATTCGAGGAAAACTAGTGTCACAATTAAGGACGGAAACGGTTGAACTCGGTCGAAAAACTCCTCAACCGTTTTCTACTTTTACATTTGAAATACGAAAATGAAAACAAAAGCGGACAAGCCGGACACGAAAACGAACACGAACTTACGGAATATCTAGAATTTCGGAAACGAACCAATTCGAGCGGAATTATGTCGAACACGGTCGGTATGCGAAAATTCAATACGAAATACCGACCCACAGTGCATAGCATTAAACAAGTGCACGACCAAGTACATAACAAGTTCACAACTAACAAGTGCATGATCTAGTTCAAGTGCATAGCATTAAACAAGTGCACGACCAAATACATAACAAGTCTAGAATAAGCAATTAACAGAACATGAACGTCTACAGTTCATCAGCATTATCCATAATGTCAGGATCACTTTCCATGTCTTTTTCTTCCTCATTGTCCTCCTCAGCGTCCTCTTCCCCCTCATTGTTATTGTCCTATAAGTTTGCGTGCTGGATGGTTGATTATATATAAGGACGTAAAACTAGGATCGACAGTTCTTAACGGGTTTTTCTATGCCATGTATCCATTTGGCCGGATGACTTGAAAAGAGTCTTGGGCTTGGGTGGGCATACTTTACGTGGTTTTAGAAGAACAGTGCATCGGCCCGTTAGCTAGAATCGCAGGCAGGAGTAGCTACAAGCGAGAGTAGAAAGGAATTTCCCCATATATATATATATATATATATATATATATATATATATATATATATATATATATATATATATATATATATATATAGAACTACTGCTCTGTAACTTGTTACAGAATAAGATAGTCACTTTGAGTTATGATAATTATTATGCTAATTTACATGATTATAGTAACTCCTTACTAGGTGGTTTACTATAATGTTACGATAAATATCCCCATGTGTTATAATAACATAATTATCGTACAAATGTATTCACTTTATCGTAAATTAAGTATAAAAAATATCGTAAATGGAGGTGGCTACAAAATAAATTATTCTATAGCTAGCTACTGAATATACTCTCCGTATATATATATATATATATATATATATATATATATATATATATATATATATATATATATATATAGATATATAGACGCGCGTGAATATGATATAGGTTGTTGAATCGCATATTATTACCGTAATTTATATTGTCTTTTAATTAAAAAGAAAGATAAAGGTAAGCAGAACGGATAATAAACATAATTAAATAAATCAGTTATCTATACGAGCCGGCAAAGGCCACTGCACTGCACATCTGGCGCCTGGAAGTATCGAATCCAAGCAGGAGTGGGACCGAATGGCATCTGTCCACGTCACTGCGGCCCGCCAGGCCGGCCCAGGCGGTGCACCAACACCAACCAAACTGCCTGCCTGCGTCGTGACGCCTGACGGTTTTGGTTCGGAGCACCCGCGTGCGTGAGCCGGGCTGTACTGCTATCCTTCTTTGCGTGCCGGATCAAATTCGGTTCGAACCGAATTTAGAATATTGAAGACTCCGAATAAAATGTAGAAAATTAGAAATCGGTCGAACAAAGTCTAAACCGAATTTGATTCGATTTCAAATTTAGTATTCCGTATTTTGTCCGAAAATACGAATTCGTTTGGGTCAAATATAGAAAACGATACGGCTCGGTTCGGGATATTTCCTTTCCGTTTTCATCCTTAGTCACAATCCGTGACTCAAAGGAATAGAGCAACGATGTGGACAGAAAAGGATATAATAATGTGCTTTCTAATTTATTTATATAAGTACAATATATAATCCGTGTGGTATACTAAGCTAGTGACACAATACGTGTTCGTTCAAATACAATGGTCTGACGACGAAGGTCTTGCAGACGCATCTTTGGGTTATCTCGCTCACTATTTCTGTGCTCCTTGGATTTTTTTTTTTTTTGTCTTTTGGGCGCGTTTGGTTTGGTAGGGGTGTCGTGTCACTGCTAGTGACATGTACTAATGCGTAAGTGTGAAAAAAGTAGTTCAATATTAGTCCATATTCCCTTTATTTGACAGAGAAATGTCAGTCGTTTTCATGAACTGGCACGCACAACATTTGTTCGGTCGGTGTGGATTGCTCAGCGGCTGCACAGATTTCTTCAGCTCTCGAACCTTTTTCCAATATAAGGAACCTCTGAAGAAGAATTTTGCAGTTCCCAGACGCTTCCTTCCTACCTTCCTAGAGCACTCAACTTTCACACATAGCTTCGGTATCTTCAGAGTCTAAAGACACATCATGGGAGTACAGTGAGCCTTCACTTCAAGCAACGTGTTGCTCGGCCAAACCATTTTAGTACTGGCAGTGCGTTTAGCCCCGGCCTCAATTTCTTCCTAGCTTCCCTCGCCAAAGCAAAGCAAACCCATTTGCCATGGCTAATCGTGGTGCTCCCATCAACTCCCTCATCCTGCTCCTCCTCCTATCCCTCTCCCTCCAAGCTCAAGGTTCGTACCAATCGACTGTCCATCTGTTTTTTTTAAGGAATTTTATTTCGGTCTCTGCATGAGTTATGCATACAACCAATCGACTGTCCATCTGGTGGCCGCCGTATGTCCATTTTGATGGAAACTGGAGGGGTTCGCACCCCTACAGTAGATTTATTAAAAATTTAAACAAGCCGATCGCTAGCTCATTCATGGCTGCATGGATTCGCTTGGATCATCATGCATGTATAATGTGTTCTTGATTCAGTTCTAATCCCCTGCCCTGACTCCTGAGTAAACGTAAACAAGCAGGAGGCAGCGGCAGCAAGCAGTCCAGCAGAAGACCATCAGCATCAGCATCAGAGGAGTACGTTCCGGTGAAAAGCGTGGTGTACCGGCCATCGTCGTCCGAGCTGCCAGCGGCGGCGACGGCGGTGTCGTACGAGCCGTTCGAGCTGTGCCAAGGGTGCCGGTGCTGCTCGTCGTCCAACACGAGCAGCTGCGTGGACACCAGCTGCTGCTACGCCATCGACTGCGACCTCCCCGGCAAGCCCTTCGGCACCTGCGCCTTCACGCCCCACACCTGCGGCTGCGGCACCGTCAACTGCACCCCGTCGTCGTGATCGTGATCCATCCGTCCAGCTCCTTCCCTCGTCGACCTTCTCCACTATCTGACAAAATTAAAGGATGCTGCTGCTGAGTGCTGATCAAAGTGATCAGTTGGTAGATGCCCGTCCAAATGCTTTTGACGATTACTGCTTTTTTTACAACCCCCCTGTGTGTGTGGTGTCTGTTTCTTTTTTCAGAGATTTTCGAGTTTGGGTCTGAATTTGATTACAGGTTACTCATTTTTTTATGTTCACATGTGGCTTGAAATTATTTTGTTGATGTGTAGACGAGGTTCCTCTATGGGCGTGGCTAGCGCCCGGACGTCCGGAGAGACGCTTGCGTTTGGACGCTGGCGCTACTGCTCCATTTCATGCGTGTCGCGCACACGCGGGAACCTCCGCGCCTCCTGTCCAGACACCCGCACGCCCTCTACTTCCAGCGCCCGCATGCACGTGGGGCTGCATGCCCATTCCCCTCCGCTTCCCGCGCCCGGTGCATGCACGACGCCCCAGCAACTCCCGTTTCACGCGCCTAGGACCTCACGCGCCGCGCCCCTGCCTCTATCCTCCTCCGCTTCCCACGTGCATGCACGGTGCCCTAGCAGCCGTAGCAGGCGGCTGCACTAGGTGGGTTTCGTTGCAATATGTGCAACCCTAGATCTACTTTTGCAGCACCCAGATGAAACACTTGCAATATACATCCGAAACAGCTAGAACAGTTGCAAGATACGTCTAAAACACTTGAAAAACACGTGTGTAGCCATTACAAAACAAATACAACATCCAGATGAAACACTTACAACATATGTATGAAACACCAGAAACACTTGAAAACGTACCCTTGCAACATGCATGTATATGCAACACTCAGATCTACTTTTGCAACATCCAGATGAAACACTTGAGGCTTTGTTTGGATCTAGTCAGATTCGAATCAATCCATATGTGTTGAAGTGGAACTTGAACTAACTTCCACCCCAATACATGTGGATTGAGGTGAATTCGATAATATCCAAACAAGGTCTGCAACATACGTCTGAAACTCTTGAAAAACTTAAAAACATATGCTTGCCACATGCGTATATTGTCATTGCAATGCAACATCTCAGATATACTTTTGCAACATCCAGATAAAACACTTGAAACATAAGCCTGAAATGCCTGAAACACTTGAAACACGGCTCGCCGACGACCACAACCTACCTGATGGGGAAGTGCGGTAGCCAGCAACCTCAGGTTAGGGGGATGTCACTCAGCGCCCTCGCACCCGTCGGCGTGGCCCATCGCTCCTCCTGCCATTCTCCAACGCCTGCCCGCGGCCCCGGCGTTGCTCTGCTGCTGCTACTCCAGCGCCGCTGCTGCTCAACCGCAGTCATCCAGCGCCGTCCACTTGCGGGGGTTGGGGCACGGCACGCCCGGTGATAGGGGTGCGGCGCGGTGGGGGGAAGGGCACGACGTGGCAGGGGACGGACCGTGGTGGGGGAAGGAGCGTGACAGGGCAGAGTGGGGTGGGCGGATGCCTGGTGAGGCCGCGACACGGATGTGAGGCAAGTGGGGGGGGGGGGAAATCAGAGGTAGAAGAAATATAGAGGTGAGCACGTTTATTGGACCTGTCCGCTACGCAGGCCTAGTAAGGCAACGTGCGGACGGGAGGGACGACTGCATGCCAGGATTTGCGTTCCTCCATGGATTTGGCTTGTGCATGCAGTTGTGCGTTCCACGTTTTAGTTTTCAGAGTCGGCGGCTGTTGCCTGAGTTTGACTGTGCAAGACAGCCATCATACTATCGATCGGAGTGGGCGGCCAAGCTCTTGTCCTCCGTTCCATATTTAAAAAGAAGTAAAATTCACCGTCGGTTCTTAACTTAGCCATCGGTATCATCTCGGTCTCCGAACTTTCAAAGTGATATTTGCGGATACTTAAACTTGGTCAAAAGTGTTATCCCAGTCCATGAACTTTTAAAGTGTTCACCGTCGGTCTCTAACTTAGCTAGTGGTGTTATTTCAGACCCTAAACTTAGTTTTGAGTCTCATCGGAGTCCAAATGGGGCCTAACCCACTTAATATGCTGATGTGGCACGCTGACTTTTTTTTAAAAAAAATAATTCATAACTTTTTCATATGAACTCAGATGAAGATAAACTTTATATTAAAATTGTAGCCCTCGACGGGATTACAACTTTGTAGTTGAAACGTTTTTGAAATAAAACTGTTTAGGGTCCCAAAATACTGTTGTGAGTTCACAGATTTCGGAATTTAAAATGTGAAATTATCCAACAATCTTGGATGTTGATAATGCCTATATGAAAGTTATAGTTCTCAATACGATCTACAAATTTATAGTTGAAAAGTTTTTTATTTGAAAATTTTTAGTGTCTCAAATATGTATTCTAGTTTTATAGATTTTGAATTTTACTGTCGGTCAAGTTTAAAAGACCGGCGGTGAATTTTACTCTTTAAAAAGCATCGTTATTTGCATGTTAGTCAAGCTTTTTGAAATTTGATTACCCATAGATAATCCACTCCCACTGACCCACTCCCCATGCCCTCACCTCGCTATCTCTATTGGATAAATAAAGAAAAAGAATTACCCATATCCATCCCGAAAAGCACGTGTCGCAGACATCGACTCCCGTTAGTAATCCAGCGTGACGTCTACTACTCTCCTAATGGGAAACTTATTTTTGCCCTTAAGGGCATGTGACCCATGTACATGAACCGTTGGAGGGTCACAATTTACATTTCGCTCTTGGACCACGGAGGGTGGATATGGCGAAGGCGGGATGGAGGGGATTTCCTCCTCTGAAAAGCCGTTGCTTCGGTAGTTCATTCTCCTCGTCATCGGAATGGTAGCCGTGGAGTACCAACATCGCAGCTGCGGTTGTCAGTCCCCACTTGGATGGGCAATCATCAGTAAGTAGTTCTGGCGGAGGTTTCCTTCGGCCTGTTCGTTTCGGCTGAAACGATCGTGGATTATTTACTGCTGGCTGGTTTGACTAGTTTGGTGTGAGAGAAAAATACTATTCCAGCTTATAATCCACGATCGTATACGATCGTATGAGCCCGCTGCTTATTACTAGCTTGTTGATCAACTTCTTGGCAACTTTCTTCAACTTCGCAGGCTGAGGATCTACAGGGTCCGCGATCCCAGAAACTGTTACAGTATATACGTGTATTTTTTGAAAAAAAAAAACTTACAAGGAGAACGCTCGCCCAGCACCCAGCGGCCGGCCGCTGGCTCGCATGCAACGGAGCGCGCGCCCCAGTGGATGACCGTGGTCACATGACGAGCGGCTCACGCGGCCATGCAGCCATGGCCACCTTCACTTTGACCATGTCGTACAGACGCCCACAACACGTCGCCGCGTGACCGCCTGCCGCCGTGATGCCCTAAATCCCTAATCCTATTCCTCGTCTTATCGTACACACCATGTCGCCGTGGATGAACTGACCGCATGGCTGCAGACGCACGATCGCACAGGAGAAGGAGGCAGGCACGTGCCACTGCGCCACACTCTGAAACCATGTCGACTGGGTAGTCGCTACTGTCTTGGATTCGCTTGGTAAGATTTAATCTTTTCTCGGTCTCTTTCGCTCTTCGTCGTCTTATAGAAATTTTTTGTTAATTAATTTCATTGCTATTTGCTAATATCATCAAAACATCCCTCGTGCAGGTGCACTGAGATTGGAGATTTGCCCCAACATCAGAGACAATCCAGATTGATATCATGTCAGTGTTTTCTAGTTGCATGTGAAAATTCGATCCGTAAGAAAACAAACTGTTTAATTATTTGGCATTGTATTTTTAGTATTATAAAGAGAGCAGGGAGCCAGGGACATTGCATGTCTCTTTTTCAGAAGCATGCATAAAGAAGGTGTCGGCTAGTGCTTCTTTAAATCCTTCCCCTAATTGTAGGTCTCTTACTCTCTTTTATGTCTACATTTTAAACTAACAGTACGGCGTTTCAATTATTTATATTATAATTTGTGGATGTTTTTAACTTAATCATCGAATTTAACACTTATCTTGTTATTTAGTGTGGATATACCGAATTATATTAAAAAATTCAATTTGTTACCATTATCAAATGGTTTTACTGAATTTAAATATGATTTTTTTTGGACGGCACACCCTGAACTAAAATTCTAGATCCGCCACTTGTGCCGCCGATCGTGTGTAAGTTCAACGGTCTTTGCTCCGTTGGGAGGTTTTCCCTTCAATTCTTCAACTTATTCAATTGACAGGCTTCATCTTGGGCACACCCGCCTTTGCCGTATCCACACTCTGCTCAGGGCCGTCTCTAGGAATTTGGGGCCCAGGAGTGATGTAAATTGGGGCCCTCATGTTTATCGATGATGGTATGCTGCGTACGGTGTAGCACCAGAATTACGAAGCGAGATGACAGCGGGAATTGAAACGTGGAAATGGGACGATTCTCGACCCCCTTGTGCAATGCGCGCCGATCATGCGGGGCGACGACGCGCATGCCCGTTGCTCCCTGCGCCGAGCCACCTCTTCGATCTCTGCCATATCCTACCTCGCGGTGCTGCCGCGCGACACACGCGGAGACTCGCCACGTCGAGAACTGGATCGAGAGCAGGACCGCGTACGCGGCGCCGCTGCACGCCACTGCCACGCACACGATAGACGTCGCAAAGGCGCATGCATATTTGCTGGACCTCCTACAGCTACCGTGCGGCCTGCTATGCTAGCGTGATGGTCGGGACGGCCGGCTATTGCCTTTCATGCATGCTACATAAGTACGTGCACATGCAAGCTTGCTGCATGCCTCCCTCGTCCGTGCATGCAGCAAGCTCATCACCCAGTGATCTCTGTCCTGCTCCAATGCCTGCTCCTCGCCTCGCCCTGGTCGCTGCGGTCGCGGTCCTAGCACTGCTGGCGGCCGCGTGGAGACGGCGTCGGCGGCAGTGAGCTGCGGCGAGGTGACGTCTTCGGTGGCGCCGTGCCTCGGGAACGCGATGGGCAGCTAGCGCGGCGTGCTGCAACGGGCCGGGTGTGCTCGCTCAACAGCCAGCCGGGCGTCGTCGACGGCGCCTGCCTCAAGAGCATGACGGGCAGGCAGGCTCGGCGGCGGCGTCAGCATGCATGGCCAACGCCGCCAGCATCCCCAGCACCCATCAGCCCCAACGTCGACTGCTCCAAGTAGGCCGAGTTCACTGTCCAGTTAGGGCTTGTTTGGGACTGCTCTCCTCTACCTTTTGTAGCTCTGCTCCCAAACTTTCCTGCCAAATAGGTTCAACTCCACAAACTCTGCTCCCAAAAAAAGATTGAGTTTTGGTCCAACTCCATGTTTTTTGCGGAGCTCCTCAGAGGGTACTCCACAAACCAGCGTTTCGAATGTCCTCGTGGAGTTGGAGGTAATTACCCGCAATTGCCACTCGTTACGCAAACACCGTTTCGTTCTATTTCCTCCCGTCGCCCCCACCCGACGCCCTCATCCTCCTCTACTCCCGTCGCCTCTCTCCTCTTTGCCGCGAGTACGCGCCGCCGCCCCCTCTCGCGTACTCCCCTGCTCGCCGTCCGCCGCGGCTCAATCCCACGGAGGAGCAGCGCACAGGCGGCCGCAGCCCACTGCATCTGGTGGCCCTGCGAGGCTCCGACCATTGACGTCGACCTCTAGGCCGTTGGGGCGGTTGCCGGTGACCTCGACCTCGACCTGGAGCTGGACTTCAGCTCGCTGCTCTCCGGCTTCATCTGTGCATCCACGGCTACCTCGCCTCCGACAGCACAACACAGCAGGTCTAGATCCATGGCCCCTATCTCCATTCCCGATCAGAAGTATTTGGTTGTAGAAACTGCAAGGTTGCAAGCTGCGACCTGATCTTTATATATGCGTTTTATTTTCCAGTAAGCCTGTGCCGCGTTTTATCTTCAAGGGGATAATTTTCCTTTAGAGTCATCATCTTTTAAGTCATTCAGCATGTGCTCTTCACCGTTCCTAATAGTAGCGTGAGAAAACAACTTATATCATCAGTCATCACACTTTTGAATAATCTACCGACAATTGGTAGCTCTGTTCTTTGGCATATTACTTTCTCTCTACTTTCATGAAACAGCAAACCATTGATGAGTTGAAACGCATTTTGTTATGCTTACTTGAGCAGGTGCGTTCACCGAGCTGATTCAGCAAGCAAATGCAAGTGAAAGGTGTACAGGTCAGCTTCCAGGGCTCTGTTGCGTTCACATGACAACATGCCAGCTACCAACTATGTTTGAGGTCATGCTGAACACACCGGGAGAATGTCATTGGCAGCTTCGGCCACCGCTCTTTCTCTAGCTTGGAACTAGAATTATGTATTAGTCACTATTCTCTAGTTATCTATGGACAACTATTTCTATTAGAATGATGGACTTTGTTATCTTATTTATCATTAGTCATGTATGGACAATTATTTGTATCCGAAATATGAACTTTGTCAATTATCCATCAAGCGCTTTGAAATTTACGTGACAAAAGTATGGAATTATTTGGCCGAAATATTTGTTTTTTACTTTTCTCTAATAAATTAAATGAGATTATAATATTTACACCATATTTGAATTGGTAAAAAAAATATTCAATTACATATGCTCTGCATACAACAGAACATACACCAAACTTCGATCAGGGGCATATTAGACATTTCCTATAGAAACCTCATGTTTCCAGAGCTAGAGCTAAACTGCGTGTCAAACAGGTCCATTTAGTTCCAGAAACTCCACAGTGGAGCTGCTCTATGGTGGAGTTGGTGGAGCAGAGCTGGAAAAGGTGGAGCAGAGTAGTCCCAAACAGGCCCTTAATGTCCATGCATGCATGCACATTATATTGATGAGTATTTTTTTTCTAACCCTGTGAATTATTTAATATCTTTCGTGTTATGTACATGCAGGGTCAACTGATCGGTGATAAGAAGAGAAGGTAGCATGCAGTGCAGTGCATGGATGCTCCTTGGATCGGATCATCAGCTAGCGCATGCAGTCTGTTATAGAATATCTACATCTACTGAAACAGCCGTGCGTGTTTCAGCATCAGGTGTCCCCTTGGCATAATTTGCAAAGAAATAACACGTCTTCTTGCTTGCCCCGTATCAAACGAACATACAAGAGCAAACTACAATGTGCTCCAAGAGTAGTCCATAGTGAAATTTTTGCATTTTGGTCCCTTTTGAAAACATTTTTTATAAAAAGATCTATGCCAAAACGTTTGCTGAAAATAGACCATTTTTTAGGCGTCTTAGAACATGACGCCAAGGTAGGAGGGTCGGCGTCGACTGACACGACGCCGAGGTCTTGCCACGTCAAGGACGACCCCAGTCGACGGCGACACAGTGGCGCATGGGGTCCGACACGTCGGCGTTGTGTCAGCCAACGCCACAGGCCCAACCTCGGCGCGGTGGGACTACACGCCGAGCTATTGGCACCATCTGGCACGCGGCCTAGGCGGCCCAACAACGCTTCGTGGCCCAATAGCTCGGCACGGGGTCACTTAACGCCGAGCCACCAGACTCGGCGCGGCCCGACTCAACGCCGAGGTCTGGACTCTTGAAGCCGCGCTGCGGCCACCTTCTTCTTCCTCCCTCCATTCTGAAAGCGCCGGCTCTCTGTTCGTCTCCCCCCACGGCCCCCACGAAACCCTAACCCCCAAATGCGACCCTAGGTGTCCGGATCTCGTCTCCCGAAGTTTACTCGAGGTAATGGTCCCTCCTCTCCTCCAATCTATCCACGTAGATGTGCTTGCATTGTCTCTAATCATGTGGAATCATGGGTGTATGGTGTTTTGGTATATGTGTATTTGCATTTGCAAAATGTATGGCTTAGGTTGATTGAGTGCATTGTTGTTTAACTGTTTTATGTGCTGAACATGTTAGGTTAGTTTGGTTTCTAGTTATTTTGGTCATTAGGGTTCTTTGTTTATTGTAGGTGTCATTAGGGTTAGTTATTTGTTGGTCATTAGGGTTAGTATGTATTTTAGTTATTTGTTGGTCATTAGATTTCAATTTTTTATGACTAGAAATGATTATGTTGTTGGGCCGCCTGGGCCGCGCGCCGGATGGTGCCAAGAGCTCGGCGTGACTCCCCACCGCGCCGAAGTTAGGCCTGTGGCGTTGGCTGACACGACGCCGACGTACTGGGCCCCATGCGCCAGCCCCGAAGTCGTCGGTGACGTGGCAAGGACTCGGCGTCGTGTCAGTCGACGCCGACCTTCATACCTCGGCGTGATTTCCTAAGACGCTTAAAAATGGTCTATTTGTAGCAAAAGTTTTGACAGGGGTCTTTTTGTAAAAAAATATTTTAAAAAGGGACCAAAATACAAAAATTTCACTAGTCCATAGGGATAAAAATATTCACTGCTGCCTGGATGAAACATTGTGCAAGTAGTCCATAGCGCTATGGACTGGCCATAAGCAGTAAACTATTCTTCTTTCTCTCACTCCTCATTAACGATGAGCGCATCAGTTCCTTCCCGCGGATCGCTGGATGCCTGTGCTCCCCGACGGTGAAGGTGCTACGCTTGCTGGAACAAGGAGGAAACCGCATGTCGCCTCTCCTGGAGCAGCGCCATGGCGGCTTGCAGCGCAGCCTCGGCACGTGAGCAAGAAAGAAAGGCAATCATGGCGAGGTACCTACCGGTGTCCACCGACAAGTCGACAAAGTCGGGGCTGAGGTTGGGCTCATCCTCCTCCAATCCCCCCCAGCCACCGCCGGCCGCCAGGTACATTGGTGTTCGTCGCTCGTCGGGAGGACCGAGCGCTTGGGGCTTAGATCAGAGGCGATGAAGGGTTGATTGGGGAAGAGGGCACTCGATTCAAGTTGCTGTTCATGTACTCCGTGGAGGGGGAGAGATGGTAATAGATGAGCGTGAAAGATTGGGGGCCGGAGAGAATGAGCGGTGCACCAGAGAGCGAAGTCGCGCGCCGAGAAGTGCGGGCGTCGGAGCGATGAAGAAGATGCGACTTGGTAGTTGGGTGCGTGGGGATTTTTTTATTTCCATGTGGCCCAACCTTATGGGCTGGACATCGTGGAAGAGAAGATAGTAAAAGACCACTGGCATTGGGCCCATCCATATGGACTGGTTTGCCATATACATTGAGCTTGCTCGCAATAAAAACAAGAAACCGGAGAAAAGAAGATGCCATGCATGATTCAACAAAGTTATACCTTAACACAGGAAAAACAGTTCACACAGGGCATTATGAACGCACCAACGATGCCGCTCGCTTCCTACGGGGAACCTGAAATGTTTTCAGAAAAAAAAAGAATATGAATTCCAAAACAAGGCAGTGCCTAATGTCCGGCAAACACAATTAACAGTATGTGGTACATGGTAGCAAATCGATTGGTCACCCAAACAGTAGTGGTGTTCTCTATGAAGCAAATGAAGTCTGGTCTCATGGATATACATACCTACTGACGATTTCCAGAAAGAGTGTGAGCCATGGTCCACAACCACTCCAGTGAATCTCATGGTCCACGACACAAGAGCTTGAGAAAGGGGTTCCGCGAGTTCGCCTTTCAGGACATGGAGATCAGAGTGTCAGACCTGCACACTACATTAAAATCGTGAACACCGGTTCAGATGAAGATGTTAAGAATCCTAAATTTATTTAACCGTTGTTTTTCTTCAGCATGCTCCTGCACACAAAAGGATAATTCACCATGCACTGCAGGGAATATAACTTGATCATCGGCAATACCACAGACCAACAAAAATTCAACTGATGAAACTAAGAAATCAAGAAATATAATAGACTTCACCAGGAACAAAAAAAAATGAAGCGGATTGAGTCATCAGTTACCTGAGAGGCAGCAGCCTAGATTGCCGACCAACCTCGGCAGCCAGCCGGAGGGCACCACGCCGAGTTCCTGCCATGGGGCGGGGAGAGGTGGGGGAGGATATGCGGCTGCAACACCATGCCATCGGCAGCCAGGCAGGGGCTAGGCTCGCCCCGCGCCGCTGCCTAACTATGTCATTGTCTCCAACCAAACCCTAGCTGGGTGTGGAAGAGCCGGAGAAAGAAGAAAACTGGCAGCAACGGCCAGCGGGTACACTAGGCGTGTAAAAGAATCGATGGAAAATCTCGGGTGGGTGACCTAAGGTAATGGCAGATAGACTGGGTCCATTTGTCAGTTCACATTGGAAAATTTAGATGTGTTAGATCATATTTTGTAGTATATAAGTATATCTAAGGGATAAGAATTTAAGAGGGTAGGAGAGAAGAGATTAGGACGAGAGGCTATTTCGATTCCTCGGCTCTTTTATAGATGTATCTAATTACGAAACAGAAGTTGAGTGAAGAAAGAAGGACACAATCTCTACAAATAAATATTACTGCATCAAAATTGATCTTTTTTTATTCTATCGTGCTACTACTTATTGGCATAGTTGTTCTCGCTTGTTGCATACAAAACGGTCCACACGGCCTAGTCTACTTTGCATCACGATTTAAGGAGAAGGTGCTGCTGGTGGGCATTTGGGCCTGCATGTCACACAGATGGACCTGCACTCTTGCAATGTCAAGTGGCAATACCGTCTCCGAGAAGCATCCGGACAGCAGTAGCAGGTGGTCCCGTCCACCGGATCGAAGTGGTAGCAGTGCTTGGTGACACAAAAGTTGAGGACAAGCTTTCTCTCATCTGATGATGTGGAGTTGATGCTAGCCGCCGTGATAGAACTCTTGGAATCCATCAGCTGATGACGGCCTACAGCATTCGAAGATCATTACTGTATGTATAATAGAAGCAGCAGCAGCAACAACAACATCAACAGCAACAATCGTCACATATAATATACTGACAGTAGCATCAGATCGCCCCTAATACATACATATATATATATATATATATATATATATATATATATATATATATATATATATATATATATATATATATATATATATATATATATATATATATATATATATTAAAATTCAACAATACAAAGGCGGAGTACTTACATTGTGCTTGCATTGCTAGGGGTCCGAAAAGCATAGCGCACAAGAACAAGGTCATCATCATGCTATTGCGCCTCATGTCAGATGCGATCCCAAAGTCAAGGCCGGAAATGATGAGCAACGAGGAGGGAGATCACAGAATGGACTTGAACGATGTCAGGATGAGAAGTTCCTGTCCTCGATCACCTCACCCTTATATATATATGGTAGAACGTGCTGCATGTTGAATATCCTGTAGCATATAGCATAACCATATACGGCAACACATGTTATCTGCCGTATATGGGTGATTCTAATAGTGATTGATTGATGATTTTTTTTTGGAATAATATTATTTAAATAAATAATTGTAGATTTAGGTGTTACTTTTAACAAATAGCAAATCTAGCATCAGGTGTCGGCCTCTCAGCGGCTGATAAACTGTCATGGCAGCTGGCTAGTACCCCGTCGGCAGCTGGTAGGCCGATTTGTATCTCTCGGCTCATGGTACACCGACAGGGCTTCAGCCCATATGGGCATCTTCCGAACTGACTTCAGCTTATTCAAATCAAATTGCATGCCGCTTATTTATTCTATTGCCACTAATCAAATCCCAAGAGGCTTATTCCACGGGTATGCTATTCTAACATGATGTATATATATTATTCTTAATCAAGGGCGGTGCGTTGAAAATTTAAGCATGTTAAATCAGTACATTTTATTTTTTCTTTTGTCGATCTAGAATAATGTTCTATGGATCTCAAAAAATCTTCAAACTTTTTTAAGTAGATGTTAAAAAATCTAGAAAAAAAAAATCATATGACATTGTGGTTCCAAAAGTAGTATTTTATCAACTAATTTAGAGTAAGGATCGACTAAAGATAATTGTTAGTCAGAGTTAAAAATTAGCTAGCTGGTTCTGTCCACCTGAGTATGTCCTCAACTTAAACTGAGTGCTCACAATTTTCTGTATTTATTTAAGAATTTAATGATGTTATTATTTCAGTGACTGAACGGGGAGTTCCTGGATTGCCAGCCCGCACCCGCCACATGCAAAAGCTGTAAGCACGCTCGAACCAGGATAAATATTGTCATGTCTTGATTGTTAACCAAGGAAGTTTCACTTAGCGTGCAGAGTGTATCTAAGCCGTTTGCACTCTGGGGCGTTACACCTACCACTGAAAGCACAACGTCGTTAAATTCTAGAATATTCGCTCCCACGGGAAGTTAAACCCATGCCCGCGGGTGCTACTGAGGCTCCTGTAACCACTGGACTACACGTCCTTTTTCGCGATTTTACATCTTATTTGAAAACCTACAAAAGGTCCATAAGTTCTTTTGTTTTGGATCAACAGAAAAATATTCCTATAAAAAATAAAAAAACATGTGAGAATTGAAATGTAATTCTCAATTTTTTATATGTATACTTTGTCCATAGTTTGAGACTTCAAGTCCCTTTTAACATTAGCTCTACTGTGTGAAGTTGTATGGACCATTCGCCGCCAAGCAAAAAAAAACATTTTCAATTATATACACCATGTTCGCTTGATCGTTTCTGTGGCTTATAAACTGACTGATGCTGTTTTATTGTGAGAGAAAAACACTGTATCATAGATTCATAGCTGATACAATCTAAGCGAACAGGATGATACACCAGGTTATCGGACTAAATAGATGCCTGTCGGCCACACACTTAACAGCGGAGCAGGCAAATCGGCTCGTAGGCAGCCGATAATAGTCGGCAATCAAATGTCCGATAGGCACTATTTATGCAATTTAGGTACTTTGCCATCTAATTTTGTATTTTTTAATAAAAATAATATCATTTAAAAAAACCTCATTGATTGATTGATAATCTACCTTGTATGTACATCATGTATCAATATATAAACAACAAGGCCGTATGAGTTTTCTCACGACAAACACGATGCCCGGCACAGATTGACGACAGCTGCTATGCGCGAGCAACAGCTTTTTCTCTATCTACTGTATCTATCTATCTATCTACTTCTACTCTACTAATACACCATCTTTTTCTATGCTAAATCTACCAAAAAAATCTTGCCCAATGATGCCCCCCTCCATACACCCCAAAAAATATACAAGAAAAACAACAACGTAGAAATCAACCGTTCAGATTGCTTATGTGTCTTCTCTCCTTACTCACTCAAATCTGACGATCAAGATCACGTGTACGGTACTCCTCATCCCTCACATCTCCCACGCCCACGCCCAGTCCCCCGCACCCACCGCCATGGTTCGATTCCCACCTCCCATGTTGTTTTCCCCTTTTTTTTGAAAAAACAAAAACTCATAACATCGCCCATCCCACACGCCACCCGACCTGCGTTGCCTCCTCCCTCATTCTGACGCACAGGTTTCCAAATGGAGGTGGCGGCGGCGGCGGCCAGGACCGGCGACCAGGGATCTCGGCCTCAGGGGCGGATCAGCGCCTCAGGGCATGTTCAACCCACAGACGGGGTCGTCTGTAAGAGCCTTGAATTTGACGTACAGACAGCTAAAAAGATAGGTCATATAACCCACGGATAGGAGTGATCTGCAAGCTAATTAATGCTTTGCAGGTAGCCACAAGATCAATCATGAATACCATTTTGTATACCATTGCGTTGCTATTTGCTAGAAAATGGATCACAGCTACGCTCAATTCACACCAACAACATTTACATGATAATGGATCAGATATCACATGTCAGCATGCAATTTAGAGGGGTGTGGCATGTACAGATAACAGATAACCAAAACATGGCCACATATGGCTCTAGGTTTAAGATAACAGATAACCAAACACATGACTAAAACACTTAAAGTATTTGGAGACTGCTCACTGTTCCTGCTCATCATAGCATTCTGTTATGAGTCTCCACCTCTTCATGCATATCACCTGACTACATACAGGAAGGTAAGGGAGCTTTCAGAACCCAACAAATCTAATTGTCCATGGAAGGGAAGGTAAAACCAATATTGTAGTCCAGATAGCAATCAAATATTCAGATGGCAAGTACTACAACACAATTATATAAGAAAGTGATCTAAACCAGCACAATTATATAAGGGATAAAGGAAGTACATGATCTCAGCATTAGTATCTCCTCAGAATTAGAATGCTTCAATCTGAGATGATAGATCACCTAGCTAGACATCAGAGAAGCACCGCAATTTCAGAAATGAGCACACACCTAGACTGAACATGGCCATCCCAAGCCCTGCATCTGAAACATTTTAGTCCTGTTGAAATTGTCACGCCCATGGAGGAGTTCCTGCACAGCGTTGATGAAAAAAGCAGCAGAAAATTAACTGTCGAGCTTCAGCTTACAGCTCTCAAGCTGCTGTATGTAAGCCTATTTTTTTAGTGAAGTTGTATGTAAGCCTATGGCACATTGACAAAAATTAACTGTCAGGAATTTGAGAAAGTCACCGCTGAAAATAAAAGAACTTCAGTTTGCATGTCGCTGATGCTCAATTGCTCATGCCATCGCCTTCTTTGGCAGCCAGCTTTTGCGTGCAGCTTTGCGATTCTGAGCCAACTACCTGATTATCTGTTGACACCAAGAGAGAATATAAAACTCACTATCTGGGATTCTCAAATACTTCAGATACATTGTAAATTGCAGCACCCTGAGAATATGAATTACTGTCAAAAGGTAATTAAAATGACCAATATATCATCAGATACTCTGTTTCAGTGTACTCTGTTTCAGTGTTTTTGCATACTGGTTGTTTGCAGGTACAAGTGGATAATTTATGTAGAACAAGAACTCATGAAAGATTTACAAAATGATTAATTGTTTTCACAAATTTCTGAAGTATGTTGGATCTGAACAAGAACTCATGAAATATTTACACTACCAACGACTATTAGAAGGCATAAATTTGATAATACTAACCAACTTCATCCACACTTCTGGTAGCCATCAACCAATTGCCAATTTGTTAATGGGTTTCAAGGCATTGTTTATGTTCTCCAGGCAATTCAGAGATAAGTCTGCTACTTCTTCATTCAACAACGCACAACAGGAACAATACATTTAGAATTGGTGTTCTTACCATAGAGGAAGCCCGCCTGCGCGCTCACGGCGGCCGGAGCGGGAGCTCGCCCATGCGCAGCCCGCGGCGCGGTGGAGCTGGGCCGGGCGTCTCGTGGTGGCCGAGACAGAGCTCGCCCGTGCGCAGCCCAACGGCGCAGCGGAGCTGGCCTGCGCGTCTCGCGGCGGCCGGGCCGGAGCTTGCGGTGCGGCTCACGACGGCTCGGCGGAGGAAGGGTCTGGGGCGCCGCCGTCGCCGTCGTCGCCGCCGGTGAGGCACCCTTGGTCTTCCTAGATGCGGACGAGGTGCTCGACAGTTTGGCGCGAGAAATCCGTCCAGCGCGCGCCCAAACTCCCCGCGCGCCTGGGATCCGCAAGACCCTGGGGTCGGCGAGGTGCCCGTACAACGGTGCTGGAGCCAGCGACTCGGCCTCGGGCCACGAGCTCTCCTTGTCGTCTCGTGAGACGACGATGGCATATTGGACTTAAACAACGACCTTCGCAAATATATACTCCAAACATCGCGCGCTTCCTAAATAAAGGACTCCAAACATCGTCTTCGTAAAAATAATTCTTGAAGCATTGGTTTCTTAATTTTTATGACATTAGATGTATTTCATCCTTTTTTTATTCATAATGCATGTATTTCTCTCCTAAACTGACCCTTTTACTCTTCTAACCGATTGTGAGGCGTATGACCCCGGATACTCACGGTAGACCATATGGGCTACGCCCTCAGGGGCGGTCCAACCCACAAGACTAAGCCTTGCGGGGCACGACTCTGCTCGGCGCCTTCCATACGACATCTGTAAGATATCCTGAAGATACTACGAGCTCTGTTAGGATATGTATGATCCTAAGATTCCTGTAATCAGTTATTACTTTCCGGTTATCTCTTAGATCTAACCGACTTGTAACCCTGCTCTCCAGACTATATAAGACGGGCAGGGACCCCCTCCAAACTCATGCAATATCATTCGATAGCTAATACAAACCAACATACCACAGGAGTAGGGTATTACGTCATACTGACGGCCTAAACCTGTCTAACTTGTGTGTCTCTGTTGCCTTCTTGTTCTTGATCTCACGCTCCCCTGTCGATCAATCTATCTTCGTGGGATACCCCTCGGAGGACTGCCGACGATATTCTATCGACAGTTGGTGCGCCAGGTAGGGGCTTACGTGTTGTTTCCCTGTCGAACAAGATGGTTTTTCCGCAGGCTCTTCGTCCCTCCCGCAGCCCGGCCAGATCTTCACGGTTAGATCGATCTCCTGGGTTGTCAACGCTGACGGAGTCGGAGAGCTCCTCGAGCCTACGTAGATCAATTCTTTGCCGACCATCCCCGCACCTGCGACTACAGATCCGATCTCAGAACCGCCTCCGAGGTTGTCTTCATCAGCAACTCGCCGCCCGCTTCCTTGCTACCAGAGGAGGCAGATCAACAACGACGATCTAATCAAATCCATCTATCGGGTCGAACTGAAGCTCGTCGATTGCCTCTCCATCGCCAAATCGGCTCTGGACACTTTGGTTTAGCGCCGACCACCCTCCGATCCAAATCTATCGGAGGCTACTAAAAAAACTCCAGGAGTTGTGGCTCTGCCCTTCAGGCTCACCAACGTCGCTGCCACCTTCCAAGACGCCCTAAGGGGCAAATTCGCTGACCAGGTGGGAGACATCCATCCTCTCGCCTACCAGATCGCCGACCGGCCTCTGCCGGGCGTCAACATGCTCCACGTCGTCCGACACTCCGGAGCGTCCCTCCAGACCATCCCGAAGGAGAATCCAGGCTCCGAGTCCCAGGGCTCTACGGAGACCCTCGCCGAAACCTTCATCAAGCAACTTCCTCTCCCTCTGTTCCATGGCGGCGCAATCTTCAACGTTAGCATCGATAGCCCCCCTCGGAACGGCGAAACCGAGGAGGAACGCGCCGCTCGTGAGAACTGGAACGTCAACCGCGCACAATGCCGAGCAAACGAGAATGCCCTTGCGATGGCCGAGCAGCAGCTCGACTCGCAAGGAAGGCCACTCCAGCGCAACCTCGACGAAGAGTTTCTCCGCATTGACGGTCACGACGTCTTCAAGACTCCAAGCGCTAATGTGGCAGTGGCCGCCAACGAGCTCGCCCGCCTCCCACAGACGCCCGAGCTCACCAAGGTCGCCGCCATGCTTAAAGCGGCGCACTGCCAGGTCAATGAGATTCGCCAAGATCAGAGACCTTCATACTCCACCACTTCGATTCACCGATCAGTCGCCACAAGAACCGACCAGCACCGCGACGATAGGCAACCCCTCTAGGGCGGAGCTAGGGGCAACCGCACCGAATATCACCGCCAACACGACCAGGAGGTCGACCAGGACATCCAGGTGCATCTCAACAATCTCCGAGATGCACGACGACGTATCGATGAGCACCGTTTCTGTCACCATGAAGACGAAGTACGCCGCCGCTAGGAGTACGAGCAAGAGTACGATAACCCAGATTCAGCTCTCGAGCCAATCGCCGCCAACAACGCTGCAGACGATGGCGCCAACAACCCCAAGGGGCCCCCATCTTTCACAAGGGTGCTCCGAACACTCCAGTGGCCCCACGGGTTCAAAATCACTAGGGTCGAGCCCTATGAAGGAAGGATGAACCCAACACAGTGGCTATAGGCTTACACCACTGCTATCCGCGCTGCTAGAGGAGACACCAGCATCATGACAAACTATCTCCCCGTCATGCTCACACTGGCAGCCATGAGCTAGTTCACAAGCCTTGCCCCGGACACCATCGGCTCCTGGAAAGAGCTAAAAAAGTCTTCACCGACAATTACATGGCTACGTGTACTCGGCCGGACACCAAGCATGATCTGAACCGCATCAACCAAAAGCCATCCGAGCTCCTCCGCAGCTACATCTGACGCTTTTCTGAAATGAGGAATTCTATTCCAAACATCATGGAAGCCGAGGTCATCACCGCCTTTATCCGAGGACTCCATCACCGTGAGCTTCGCTCCAAGTTCAACCGCAAGCCGCCCACTGGGATTGGTGAGATGATCACAACCGCCAACCAGTACGCTGACGCCGAGGAAGCCAAGGTGCGCTTCAACTGGATGCGGGCACTCATCGCCCAACACGTCGCTACAATGACCGCCCCGATGACCGACGCCACAACGACCGCCGCTTCGACGACCGCAGTTACCATCATGACAGCGATCGTGATCGGCCAGAAGGACCCAAGACTGGTCAAAATCACCACCGCCGGCCAGACCACATCGTCGCTGCCATCAATGAACCTTGCGCCAAGCGCAACTACGACAAATAGTACAAGAAGATCCTCGATGGCCCGTGCCCACTCCATAAGAACACCAAGCACAAGATGAAGAACTGCCTTGGTTTGGCTAAGGAGTTCTAGGACAAAAAGCTGGACGACGACGCCAACGATGGAGCTGGAGGTCACCGACCACCTAGGAGCAATGACAATGCCTTCCAGGACCATGACAAGGTGGTCTCCACCATCTTTGGGGGCCTCGCCTCCACCGAGAGCAGAAGAGAATGGAAGCTCGCCACACGGCGGGTGCTCAACATCACTACGGAGGATGCTATCGCCAACCCTAGCTATCGGCCATGGTCCGAGGTCCCCATCACCTTCAGCAGGGCCAACTAGTGGGCGGACATTCCCTACATAGGGTGTTTCCCCCTCGTCCTCGACGCAACCGTCCAGAAGGTGCTCTTTAGAAAAGTGCTCGTCGACGGTGGGAGCGCTCTGAATCTCCTCTTCATCGGAGCCCTAAAGGAGCTGGGCCTCGGATTAGCGGATCTCACACCCTCCGACTCCTTCTTTTGGGGTGTGGTACCTGACAGGGCCTCCAAACCACTTGGAGAGATCACCCTACTAGTACAGTTCGGCACGGCAAGCAACTACCGCGTCGAGCACATCAGCTTCTACGTCGTCGATTTCAACACCGCCTACCATGCCATACTTGGTCGGCCAGCTGAAAGGTCCTAATGGCTAGAGGGGGGTGAATAGCCTAATAAAATTTCTACAACAACACTTAACAAAATAGTTAGACAATTATGAGGCGAAGCAAGTGTTGCACTAGCCTACTCAAAATACAAGCCACCTACCACAATTCTAGTTTAGATAGTGTCGATTCACAGAAGAACTATGACACTACCTTATGTTAGTGTGCTCTCAAAGGCTAACTAAAGAGCCACACCAACCAAGCAAGCAAGCTCTCACAACTAGCTACACTAAAGAGCTTGTCAACTAGTTTGCGGTAAAGTAAAGAGAGTGATCAAGAGGGTTATACCGCCGTGTAGATGAAAGAACCAATCAATCACAAGGATGAATAACAATGAAGACCAATCACCTCGGAATCAATGATGAACACAATGATTTTTACTGAGGTTCACTTGCTTGCCGGCAAGCTAGTCCTCGTTGTGGCGGTTCACTCACTTGGAGGTTCACGCGCTAATTGGCTTCACACGCCAAACCCTCAATAGGGTGCCGCACAACCAACATAAGGTGAGGATCACACAAGCCACGAGCAATCCACTAGAGTACCTTTTGGCTCTCCACCGGGGAAAGGTCAAGAACCCCTCATAATCACCACGATCGGAGCCAAAGACAATCACCACCCTCTGCTCAACGATCCTCGCTGCTCCAAGCCATCTAGGTGGCGGCAACCACCAAGAGTAACAAGCGAAATCCGTAGCAAAACACGAACACCAAGTGCCTCTAGATGCAAACACTCAAGCAATGCACTTGGATTCTCTCCCAATCTCACAAAGATGATGAATCAATGATAGAGATGAGTGGGAGGGCTTTGGCTAAGCTCACAAGGTTGCTATGTCAATGCAAATGGCCAAGAGAGTGAGCTTGAACCGGCTATGGGGCTTAAATAGAGGCCCCCACGAAATAGAGCCGTTGTACCCCTTCACTAGGCACTGATCGGGGTGACCGGACGCTGCTCCTCAGCGTCCGGTCGCCCGATGGCGGCCACGTGTCTCCTGCGTTCAACGGTGAACGTTTGATCTCAACGGTCGACATGTTGACCGGACGCTCCGACAGAGTTGATCGGACGCTGATCCCTCAGCGTCCGGTCATTTACAGTAAGGGTCCAAAACCAGTTTTTGCCGACCGGACGTGTCCGGTCATGCTTGACCGGACATAGCCCAACGTCCGGTGCTTAACCCTAATCACTGTGCCGACCGATAACACGACCGGACGCAGCCCTTCAGCGTCCGGTCGCAGAGCGACCCAGCGTCTGGTCAGTTGACCGACGCCAGCATCATTGCGACCAACTCCATTTCACTTCTAACTTCTCCACCCTTGCTCAAATGTACCAACCACCAAGTGTATCACCTTGTGCACATGTGTTAGCATATTTTCACAAACATTTTCAAGGGTGTTAGTTCTCCACTAGATCCTAAATGCATATGCAATGAGTTAGAGCATCTAGTGGCACTTTGATAACCGCATTCCGATATGAGTTTCACCCCTCTTAATAGTACGGCTATCAAACCTAAATGTGATCACACTCTCTAAGTGTCTTGATCACCAAAACAAAATATCTCCTACAAGTTATACCTTTGCCTTGAGCTTTTTGTTTTTCTCTTTCTTCTTTTCAAGTTTAAGCCCTTGATCATCACCATGCCATCACCATAGTCATGCTATGATCTTCATTAGCTTCTCCACTTGAAGTGTGCTACCTATCTCATGATCACTTGATAAACTAGGTTAGCACTTAGGGTTTCATCAATTCACCAAAACCAAACTAGAGCTTTCAATCTCCCCCTTTTTGGTAATTGATGACAACCCTTATACAAAGATATGAATTAAAATTCAATTGAATCCATGTTGCTTGTCCAAGCATATTTACCATGTGTAAAAGAATATGGACAAGTTTCATGAACCCCAAATGGTAGCAATTGCTCCCCCTACATATGTGCTAAGAGTTTGGATTGTAGCTTGCACATATGCTTAGATAGGAAATATAGGAGACAATGTCTACCAAATGATGCTAAGGTATAAAAGATGGACCTTTGAAGCGTGATACCAATCGGAGTGCACCATTATACCATCCTTAGCACCATGGTTAGTTCTATACCACATGGAAACATACTTTGAAAGGATACCACTTGTAAAAACTTACTTGGAAATGAAAGTTATCTAGTGGTCATAGATATCCTATGCATGCTAGTTTTTTATTTCATCATTCAAACCTACAACTAGCATACACCACACAAGCATGGAAGTTGAAATTCAAAACTTATGTCATGCAAGCAAACATATGAAATGCACATTCGAATGCACCATACAAGTTCATGAGCTTGCTCCCCCTACTTGTGTGCTCAAAATTTTAATTGATCCCTTTCCTTTTTCACTTTTCTCCCCCTATGTCATATATCAAGTATATATATCAAGAAATCTTTATGTTTCTCTCCCTTTATGATATTTCTCCCCCTTTTTCATTATTTTTACTACTATCTTTGTTTCTCTCCCCCTTTGTCATCAATGACCATAAAGGTTCTAAATATAGATAGTATTACTTGTAGGGTCGAGATTATTAATGTCAATTAATGGGGTGAGGATCAAAGTTCCAAATTTGGTTCAAACTAGAATATATGCCAAAGATATTTAACTCGGTTTGATCCAAGGACAAGCTTCTTCACACCTCCAAATAAGGGTTATCTTGTACCATGTTGAGTTAAACACTTATAGCTCATTTTCTAGATTAAACACTAGGTTTACAAGCCCACAAACATGTCATATGCTACCACTAGATCAAGTCAAGCATAGAAGCAATAGTGATACTATATAAACATCAAATTCATTTGATTTTCATGAATGAGCCTAATAAAATAGAACCACTTGAAAGGTCCTAATAAAATTTAAAATGTGACTAGATGCACTAATCATGTCCTTAGCAAAGATGTATGTCATGCCAATCAACTTTTACCTTGGATTGCTCGAAGGAGAGGCATGTTATGTAAGTGGGGGGGGTGCATCAACATATATTTGAGAAATCCAATGTGTTCAACTCATTCCTTAGCTTGCAAAACCTTTTCTCATCTAATGGCTTGGTGAATATATCGGCAAGTTGATCTTCGGTGCCTACACTCTCAATGTAAATGTCCCCTTTTTATTGGTGATCTCTTATGAAATAATGGCGGACATCAATGTGCTTTGTTCTTGCATGTTGCACCGGATTGTTGGTTAGTTTGATTGCACTCTCATTGTCATATAGCAATGGTACTTTCTTAAACTTGATTCCAAAGTCACTCAAAGTGGCCTTCATCCAAAGTATTTGTGCACAACAACTACCGGCGGATATGTATTCGGCTTCGGCGGTTGATAATGCAACACTATTTTGCTTCTTTGATGACCATGAAACAAGTGATCTTCCCAATAATTGACATGTGCCCGAGGTGCTCTTCCTTTCAACCTTGCATCCCGCATAATCCGAGTTGGAGTAACCAACTAGCTCAAACTTTGCTCCTTTGGGATACCACAAACCAACATTTGGTGTATGCTTCAAGTACCTCAATATCCTCTTTGTAGCCTTCAAATGACTTTTTCTTGGTGAGGCTTGAAATCTTGCACACATGCATACACTAATCATGACATCCAGCCTTGATGCGGTCACATAGAGTAGGCTTCCAATCATAGACCGATACAACTTTTGATCCACCATATTTCCACTTGCATCACTATCCAAGTTGCCATTGGTTCCCATTGGTGTGCTAATGACTTTGCAATCAATCATGCCAAACTTCTTGATCATGTCCTTGATGTACTTGCCTTGACTCACAAATGTACCATTCTTCAATTGCTTGATTTGAAGACCAAGGAAGTAACTCAATTCTCCAATCATGGATATCTCAAACTCATTAGCCATCATCATTCCAAACTCATCACAAAATTCTTGATTTGTTGATCCAAATATGATGTCATCAACATAGATTTGCAATACAAATAGATCTTTTCCAATCTTCTTGATGAAAAGAGTGGTGTCAACTTTGCCCATTATGAACCCTTTAGAGAGTAGGAAATCCCTCAATCTCTTATACCATGCTCTAGGTGCTTGCTTCAAGCCATACAATGCCTTCTTCAACTTGTACACATGGTTGGGCTTCTTATCATCTTCAAAACCGGGAGGTTGCTCAACATATACTTCTTCATTGATGTAGCCATTGAGAAATGCACTTTTAACATCCATTTGATAGAGCTTGATGTTGTGGGCACAAGCATAGGCTAGCAAGATTCTAATTGCTTCCAATCTAGCAACCGGGGCATATGTTTCTCCAAAGTCAAGACCTTCAACTTGAGTATAGCCTTGTGCTACTAATATTGCTTTGTTCCTTACCACTATCCCATCTTGATCTTGCTTGTTTCTAAAGACCCATTTGGTTCCAATCACATTGTGTTCCTTTGGTCTCTCTACTAATTCCCATACTTGATTTCTTATAAAGTTATTCAATTCTTCATGCATAGCATTCACCCAATCACCATTCTTCAAAGCTTCATCTATCTTCTTTGGTTCAATGGATGACACAAATGAGAAGTGTTCACAAAATGATGCCAATCTTGATCTTGTTTGTACACCTCTTGAAATATCATCAAAGATAGTGTCCAATGGATGATCTCTTGCAATATTGGTTGGTTGGAGGATTGGAACTTGATTGCTTGCACTTGCTTGATTATTGGGTTGAGATGATGTACTAGCCACTTGATCTTGTTCATTGTCATGAGATCCACTTGTACTAGCTTGATTTGTATCATCTTGCACATTTGAGTTGGAGAGCACTTGTACTTGATCATCTTCATCATCATTCACTTGCCTAGGTCTCAATTCACCAATATCCATGTTCTTCATGGCATTTGAAAGTTGAATGCCTCTAACATCTTCCAAGTTCTCATTCTCTACTTGTGAACCCTTGGTTTCATCAAATTCAACATCATGAACTTCCTCAAGAGTACCACTATCTAAATTCCAAACTCTATATGCTTTGCTTGTAGTGGAATAGTCAAGTAGGAATCCTTCATCACATTTCTTGTCAAACTTGCCCAATCTAGTGCCTTTCTTCAAGATATAGCATTTGCAACCAAAGACCCAAAAATATGCAATGTTGGGCTTTCTACCATTCAAGAGCTCATATGGTGTCTTCTCTTTCAATCGGTGACAATAGAGGTGGTTGCTACAATAGCAAGCCGTGTTGATAGCTTCGGCCTAAAAAGATTGACTCACATTGTACTCACTAAGCATAGACCTTGCCATATCGATGAGTGTTCTATTCTTTCTCTCAACAAGGTCATTTGATTGAGGTGTGTACTTGGCCGAGAATTGATGTCTAATTCCAAATTTATCACACAACTCATCAATTCTAGTGTTCTTGAACTCACTACCATTGTCACTTCTAACTCTCTTGATGGTTGTTTCAAATTCATTGTGAATGCCCTTGACAAATGATTTGAATGTTGCAAACACATCACTTTTGTCCACTAGAAAGAATACCCATGTGTATCTAGTGTAGTCATCCACTATCACAAATCCATATTTGTTTCCACCGATACTAGTGTATTGTGTTGGCCTAAACAAATCCATGTGCAATAACTCAAATGCTTTACTAGTGCTCATCATGCTTTTCTTAGGTTGGGTGTTTCCAACTTGTTTGCCGGCTTGACAAGAGCTACAAAGCATATCCTTTTCAAACACAACATCTTTCAAGCCTTTAACTAAGTCATGCTTAACCAATCTATTCAATTGTTTTATTCCAACATGACCAAGCCTTCTATGCCATAACCAACCCATACTAGACTTAGTGAACAAGCATGTAGATAATCTAGCTTCACTAGCATTGAAATCAACCAAGTATAGATTCTCATATCTAAAGCCTTTGAAGATCAAGTTAGAGCCATCTACACTTATGATTTCTACATCATCTACCCCAAATATGCATTTGAATCCAAAATCACACAATTGTGCCACAGATAGCAAATTGAAGTTCAAGCTCTCTACTAGCAACACATTGGATATGCTCATGTCATTTGATATTGCAATCTTACCAAGCCCTTTGACCTTGCCTTTGCCATTATCCCCAAATGTGATACTATCATAACCATCATTGTCATTGGTGTTGACTGAGTTGAATATTCTTGCATCACCGGTCATGTGTTGAGTGCACTCACTATCAAGAACCCAATGCCTTCCTCTGGCTTTGTAATTAACCTACAAAAAAAGATCAATTCTTTTTAGGTACCCAAACTTGCTTGGGTCCTTGAAGGTTAGTCACTAGGCTCTTTGGTACCCAAATGCCTTTCTTCTTTGAGCCCATCCATGGTTTACCAATGAACTTAGCCTTCACACCATTTATACCCTTAGTAAGCATATAGCATGAATCAAGCTTTATGAAGGATACATTAGCTTGTGATTTCTTGTTCATGCATTTTTGCTCTACATGACCAACTTGCTTGCAACTAGTGCAAAACCGACCATTGTTCTTCACAAAATTAGTCTTGTGAGGAGCAAAGGCCACTTTGCCTTTCTTGGGGGTATAGCCCAATCCCTCTTTGTAGAGAGAATCTCTTTGGCTACCCAAGCACATAAGCAAGCGGTCCTCACCACCATAAGCCTTAGCTAAGGTGTGAGTGAGCTTAGTGACCTCCTTCTTGAGGTTCTCATTCTCAACCACTAGTGAGGCATCACAAGTGAGACCATCACTACTAGATGAGGTAGAAGTGGAAGTGCTACAAGAAGGGTTAGTAGGAGCAACAATGATAGGCATAGATAGTGATTTATCAATTATATCACAAGTTAAACTTACATCACAAGTTTCAACATGCTTCTTTTTATCTTGTTCATTAAGCAAAGTGGAATGAGCCTTTTCAAGCTTTTTGTGAGCCTTGCCAAGCTTCTCATGGGCTTCCTCTAGCTTCTCATGAGTTGCTTTGAGCTCATCAAGGACTTGCTTAAGGCCTTTTACCTCCTTATTCAAGCTCTTGCATTCCCTTCTCTTAATGTCAAAGTGTTCTTTAGCATCTTCTAGCATGTCAAATAATTTATCCTTAGTAGGTTCATCATCATCACTATCACTATCATTTTCATTTTCATATTCATTATCATCAATATGTTCTTCATCACTTTCATCATCACAAGATTGTACCTTAGTGGCCTTAGCCATGAAGCATGATGAAGATTCGAAGAGAGAAGGCTTCTCATTGATAGCAATGCTTGCAAGAACCTTCTTCTTGGTGGTCTTGTTATCATCACTATCATCATCATCATCACTTGAGGAAGCATCGCTATCCCCACATATGATCCACCCTTCTTCTTCTTGAAGGCCATCTTGTCCTTCTTCTCTTTCTTTTCCTTCTTGTCATTCTTCTTGTTCTTCTTGTTGTCATCATCATTGTCGCTATTGTATGGGCATTGAGCAACAAGATGATCTTTGCTTCCACACTTGAAACACTTTCTTGACTCTTCTTTGTTCTTGGATGAAGACTTCTTTCTTCTAGCACGGTAGCCCTTCTTCACCATGAACTTGCCAAATCTCTTGACAAATAGAGCCATCTTCTCATCATCATCATCATCCCATGAATCATCATCTTCACTTGATGTTTCTTGCTTGGCTTTTCCCTTGGATGATGTGGCTTTGAATGCCATGCTCTTCTTCTTATCATCCTTCTTTTCTTCTTTCTTCTCCCTCTTTTCTTCCTACTCATCATCATCTCTATAAGCATCATCGGTCATGATATCTCCCAAGATTTGATTTGGTGTCATTGTATCCAAACCGGACCTCACTAGAATAGTGACCAATGTACCAAATCTTGAGGGTAAGCATCTCAAGAACTTATTGGAGAAGTCCTTGTCCTCTATCTTTTCACCAAGTGCTTTGAGATCATTGACAATCACTTCCATCTGATGGAACATGTCTGGCACACTCTCATCTTCCTTCATCTTGAAGCTTGCAAACTTCTCTTTGAGAATATATGCCTTTGCACCCTTCATGGCTTGAGTACCCTCAAATGATTCTTCCAATTTCTTCCAAGCTTCATGAGCCATCTTAATATTCTTGATTTGCTCAAATGTTCTCACATCAATTGCATCATGAATGGCACTTAGAGCAATGTCATTGTTTTGGAGAAGCACTTCTTTGGCGGCGGTGGGATTCTTCGGATCACCAATCTCAATTTTGGTTTCTACCACCTTCCACACCTTTCTATTGATTGACTTGATATGTGTGGTCATCTTTGACTTCCAATAAGAATAATTTGAGCCATCAAATTGGGGTGGCTTCTTGGTGTTGTTGATTTGAGCCATTTTAACACCAAAGGTTGTTAAGCCTCAAATAACGGTGACCTCGGCTCCGATACCACTTGAAAGGTCCTAATGGTTAGAGGGGGGTGAATAGCCTAATAAAATTTCTACAACAACACTTAACAAAATAGTTAGACAATTATGAGGCGAAGTAAGTGTTATGCTAGCCTACTCAAAATGCAAGCCACCTACCACAATTCTAGTTTAGATAGTGTTGATTCACACAAGAACTATGGCACTACCTTATGTTAGTGTGCTCTCAAAGGCTAACTAAAGAGCCACACCAACCAACCAAGCAAGCTCTCACAACTAGCTACACTAAAGAGCTTGTCAACTAGTTTTTTGTAAAGTAAAGAGAGTGATCAAGAGAGTTATACCGCCGTGTAGATGAAAGAACCAATCAATCACAAGGATGAATAACAATGAAGACCAATCACCTCGAAATCAATGATGAACACAATGATTTTTACCGAGGTTCACTTGCTTGCCAGCAAGCTAGTCCTCGTTGTGGTGATTCACTCACTTGGAGGTTCACACGCTAATTGGCTTCACACGCCAAACCCTCAATATGGTGCCGCACAACCAACACAAGGTGAGGATCACACAAGCCACGAGCAATCCACTAGAGTACCTTTTGGCTCTCCGCTGGAGAAAGGTCAAGAACCCCTCACAATCACCACGATCGGAGCCGGAGACAATCACCACCCTCTGCTCAACGATCCTTGCTGCTCCAAGCCGTCTAGGTGGCGGCAACCACCAAGAGTAACAAGAGAAATCCGTAGCGAAACACGAACACCAAGTGCCTCTAGATGCAAACACTCAAGCAATGCACTTGGATTCTCTCCCAATCTCACAAAGATGATGAATCAATGATGGAGATGAGTGGGAGGGCTTTGGCTAAGCTCACAAGGTTGCTATGTCAATGCAAATGGCCAAGAGAGTGAGCTTGAACCGGCTATGAGGCTTAAATAGAAGCCCCACGAAATAGAGCCGTTGTACCCCTTCACTGGGCACTGATCGGGGTGACTGGACGCTCCAGTCCTACTGACCGGACGCTGCTCCTCAGCGTCCGGTCGCCCGATGGCGGCCACGTGTCTCCTGCATTCAACGGTGAACATTTGATCTCAACGGTCGACATGTTGACCGGACGCTCCGACAGAGTTGACTGGATGCTGACCCCTCAGCGTTTGGTCATTTATAGTAAGGGTCCAAAACTAGTTTTTGCCGACCGGACGCGTCCGGTCATGCTTGACCGGACACAGCCCAGCGTCCAGTGCTTAACCCTAATCACTGTGCCGACCGACAACACGATCGGACGCAGCCCTTCAGCGTCTGGTCGTAGAGCGACCCAGCGTCCGGTCAGTTGACCGACGCCAGCATCATTGCGACCAACTCCATTTCACTTCTAACTTCTCCACCCTTGCTCAAATGTACCAACCACCAAGTGTATCACCTTGTGCACATGTGTTAGCATATTTTCACAAACATTTTCAAGGGTGTTAGTTCTCCACTAGATCCTAAATGCATATGCAATGAGTTAGAGCATCTAGTGGCACTTTGATAACCGCATTCTAATACGAGTTTCACCCCTCTTAATAGTACGGCTATCAAACCTAAATGTGATCACACTCTCTAAGTGTTTTGATTACCAAAACAAAATAGCTCCTACAACTTATACCTTTGCCTTGAGCTTTTTGTTTTTCTCTTTCTTCTTTTCAAGTTTAAGCCCTTGATCATCACCATGCCATCACCATAGTCATGCTATGATCTTCATTAGCTTCTCCACTTGAAGTGTGCTACCTATCTCATGATCACTTGATAAACTAGGTTAGCACTTAGGGTTTCATCAATTCACCAAAACCAAACTAGAGCTTTCACCAGCTCTGGCCAAGTTCATGGCTATACTGCACTTCGCGTATCTGGTGCTGAAGATGCCTTCGCCTACAGGAGTTCTGGCCCTACGGGCCAACCTCTCCATCGCCTATGCCTGGAGACAGAGAGTCTCGCCCTCGCTGAAGCCATCGACCTCTCCATCTAGATGGCCAGCGTGGTCACCGAAGCCAAGACGTTGTCCACCGACAACATGGAGATCCCAGAGCTAGAGCCTCCCCGTGCCTCCGCCAAGTCCAAGGAAATAAAGGAGGTCGGCCTCGGCCTCGATGACCCCTCCAAGACCATGAAGATTGGGGCTCACCTTGACCCCAAATAGGAAAGCGTGCTCGTCTCCTTCCTATGTGCCAACGCTGACCTGTTTGCTTGGAAACCTGTAGACATGCCAGGGGTACCATGGGAGAAGATCGAGCACTCCTTGAATGTCTCGCCGACCGCCAAACCGATCAAGCAGAAACTCCATCGATTCGCGCCAGACAAGAAGGAGGCTATTAGGGTAGAAATAAAATGGCTCTTAGCTGCCAGATTTATAAAAGAAGTGTATCATCCTAAGTGGTTAGCAAACCCTGTTCTTGTTCGAAAAAAGAATAAAGAATGGAGAATGTGCGTTGATTACACTGATCTTAACAAACACTTCCCTAAAGACCCCTTCGGTTTGCCTTGGATAGACGAGGTTGTAGACTCCACCGCCGGCTGTGAACTGCTCTCCTTCCTTAACTGTTACTCCGGCTATCATCAGATCTCCCTCAAGGAAGAAGATCAGATCAAGATGTCTTTCATCACGCCCTTTGGTGCATATTGCTACACCACCATGTCCTTCAGACTCAAGAACGCTAGGGCAACTTATCAAAGGGCTATCCAAATGTGCCTCGATCAATAGATTGGCCGCAACATCGAAGCTTATATCAATGATGTGGTCGTCAAGTCCAAAACCGCTGATGATCTTATCGTTGATCTCGAAGAAACGATCGCCAACCTAAAAAGGTACCGATGGAAGCTGAACCCTTCAAAGTGCATCTTTGGAGTTCCATCCGGTATACTCCAGGGCTACATTATCAGCGCACGAGGCATCGAGCCCAATCCTGACAAGGTCTCCGCCATCACCAACATGAAACACCCAACATGCGTCAAGGATGTACAGAAGCTTATAGGGTGCATGGCTGCCTTAAGCCGCTTCATATCATGCCTCATTAAAAAAGGGCTACCTTTCTTCAAACTCCTCAAGGCCTCTAAGCGTTTTTCCTAGTCGGAAGAGGCAGACACAACTTCCGAGCAGCTTAAGTTGTTCCTAACAAAGCCTCCGGTCATGACGATGCCATAGCCAGACGAAACTCTCCTGATCTATATCGCTGCTACTTCTCGCGTCGTCAGCACAACAATTGTGGTCGAACGTGAGGAGGCTGGGCACGCCTATATGGTGCAACGTCCGGTATTTTCATCAGCGAGGTTCTTAACGAGCCCAAGACTCGTTATCCTCAGGTTTAGAAGCTGCTATACGCTGTTCTGATTACGTCGCGCAAGCTCCGCCACTACTTCAAGTATTACAAGATTGCTGTGGTCACCGAGTTCCCTCTAGGGGACATCCTCCACAACAAAGAGGCCAACGGCCATATCATCAAGTGGGCGGTCGAGCTCGACACTTACTCCATTGAATTTAGAAGCAGACCTACGATCAAGTCTCAGGCGTGTGCTGATTTTGTCGCTGAGTGGACCGAGATCCAAGAGCCCATCGCCGCCACCTGCCCCGAGCACTGGGTGATGTACTTCGACGGCGCCCTTAACATCAATGGTGCTGGTGCGGGTATTCTGTTCATTACGCCGACCAAGGATAAGCTCTGATACGTTCTTTGGATACACTTTCTGGCCTCCAACAACGCCGCCGAATATGAAGCATGTCTCCACGGACTCCGTATAGCCATTGAGCTCGGCGTCAAATGCCTCATGGTATACGGGGACTCCGCGCTGGTCATCAACCAGCTTAACAAAGACTAGTCTTGCTCCAGCGAGAAGATGGATGCATATTGCGCTGAAATCAGGAAGCTTGAAGGGAAGTTCTACGGTATCGAGTACCACCACGTGGTACGCGATCAAAATTAGCTTGCCGATTACTTGTCAAAGTTGGGCCCCTCTCGCGCCACGATTCTGCCGGGGGTCTTCGTTCAAGACCTTCTAGCACCATCCATTAAGGAAGAAAAGGAAATTCAGGAAGTTTCCCCCGTCGAGCAGCTAGTACTTACGATACCTTTGCTGGCCGCCGATTGGAGGGAACAGTTCATCAAGTACCTCTCCAGTGCCGAAGTACCCGCCGATAAGACTGAAACCGAATGCCTAATCCATCGAAGCAAACATTACATGCTGGTGGATGGCAACTTGATGAGGAAAAGTGTCAAGGAAGGGATTCTACAAAAATGCATCACCCAAGAAGACGGAGTGAAGTTACTTCTCGAAATTCACTCTGGTTCCTGCGGCAACCACGCGACATCGAGAACACTGGTCGGCAAAGCTTTTCAAGATGGTTTTTACTGGCCCACGGCCATCTTCGATGCAGAAGACCTCATCCGATGTTGTGAAGGATGATAATTTTTCACCAAGTAAATACACGTGCCGGCACAAGAGCTACAGACCATTCCAGCTTCCTAGCCCTTTGCATGCTGGGGACTAGACATGATTGGCCCTTTTAAGCCAGCGCCAGGTGGCTTTTGGTACGTATACGTCGCCATTGACAAGTTCTCCAAGTGGATTGAGTATAAACCGCTCGTCTCAGCTACTACAAAGAAAGCAATCGAGCTCTTCGAAGACATCATCCACAGATTTGGTCTCCCGAACAGCATCATCACCGACCTCGGAACTACATTTACTGGCCATGACTTTTGGGACTTCTATGAAGACCATTGCATCTCCATCAAATACGTCTCCATTGCCCATCCTAGAGCCAACGGCCAGGTCGCACGGGTGAACGGCATGATCCTTGATGCCCTCAAAAAGAGACTATATCAGAAAGAAGAAAAGTACCCGGGTAGATGGCTCAAGGAGCTACTAGCCATAGTTTGGGGAATGCGCACTCAAGCTAGTCGCAGCACCGGTGTGTCTCCATACTTTTTTGGTCTATGGCTCAGAAGCCATACTACCAGCGGATATTGCCTTTCGAGCACCTAGGGTGGAAAATTACGATGAAGAGCAAGCCGCAGCTGTTCGGACAGAGGATGTCGATAGGGCTGAGGAAGAACGCCTAATCACTTGCGTCCACACAGCCAAGTATCAAGAAGGCTTGTGGAGGTACTACAACCGCAACATCAAAGGTCGTTCATTTGCTGTCGGCGACCTCGTTCTCCACAGGAAACAAAAAACTAAAGGGATGCACAAACTCTCCTCCCCTTGGGAAAGGCCTTATGACGTCAAAGTGGTTACTCGACCAGGATCTTATCACCTATGTGACTTAGACGGAATTGATGTTCCCAACTCTTGGCACATCGAGCACCTCATACGTTTCTATCCTTGAAACGCCCCAGATATGTACTCTCCACTTTATGATGAATAAAGTTTTGATCTCCAAAATTTGTCTCCATTTTTTCTTCATTACAGTTTAAATCTCCACTTACGGTCGTCGAGCTCTACGCCACCCCTTGACGAACTCCAAAACGAAATCACCATAACTGCGTCGACTACGTTTCTCCAAATCTCCAACATTTTCGCCGAACACGTTTTCTCCAAATCACCGAACACGTTTTTCTCCAAATCGCCGAACACGTTTTTCTCCAAATCGCCGAACATGTTTTCTCCAAATCACCAAACATTTTTTCTCCAAATCGCCAAAAATGTTTTCTCCAAATTGCCGAAGATTTTTCTCCAAATCTCCAAGATATTTCATCGATCAGCGAGCAGCATACGTTCTGTTTTGTTCTATATGGAAAAGACCCAGTCTCCGATCCCTCCCTACACGTGTCACGGGCTCTGCGCTCTGCATTATGGGTGGTCGGCTGCAGTTCCTTGGTCATGCCTGTTCCTCCTACACGTCCACGGGCTCCGCGCTCGACGTTATGGACTATGGGCTAGCCAAGGCCGAGAGCGCGGCACAGAACTAATTGCTTGGATGCCACTTCTACTGCGTATATCTCCAAGTTATTTCGACAACCACCGAGCAGCACACGTTCCGCTCTATTCTCTATGGAGAAGACCCAGTCTCTGATCTCTCCCTACACGTGCCACGGGCTCCGCGCTCTACGTTATGGGTGGTCAGCTGTGGTTCCTTGGTCACGCCTGTTCCTCCTACACGTGCACGGGCTCCGCGCTCAACGTTATGGACTATAGGCTAGCCGAGGCCATGGGGGTCAACAGCGAACCAACTGCTTGGACGCTACTTATACTACATATAATTGCGTTATGGTTAAAACTACAAAGATTTTTTTGCCAAAATACAAGCAAACTGCATACACATGCACCTTATAACATTTATCACATACATAAGTGTTTTTGCGCTATCGCGCATTCTAACTACACTGTCCAGAAATTATAGCTGATAATCTCCGAGCAGATCACCGAGCTTCGTCATCACCGCTCGTTTCACCAAATAGGTCGATGTCACCGGCCAGCTTTTTCACTGCATCCTCCACCTCATCCTCCAGCTGCTGGGTCTTCGCCTCGCTCAGCCCTTCGACGAATCCGCCCCCTATCGCCTGAAGGTCAATAGATTGATAGTGGGACCGGACCACCACAAGGGCATGAGTGATGCCGGTAACAATGGCTCGCGGTTGAAGTTCTTGAAGCTCTCTCACGTCATCTTGCACCTTTCGATGACGATGTCCGGGCGCGGTGGCCTACCGTCGGGTTGAGGAGACGCCTCCAGGTCGATACAGTCGAGCACTGGTTTGACTCTGGCAACTACGGCGTCAAACTTGTCCCTCTATGTTCGGGCGTCCTGCTCTAGCACATCGAATTGCGCTTTGACCCTCCGACGGTAGTCTGTAAGCATTACAAAGTTCCGTCAAGAAAGGAAACTACTTTAGCATTAACTCCGGCCAGGGAGTACTTACTGTTCAACTCCTCGGCCAGTTTATCTGCTCGCCCTGTCTCCTTCGCCTTCTCCTCTCGGAGTTGTTCGAGGGCTTGGCGCAGCTGGACAAGCTCTGTGTTTTGCTCTATAAGCACAACAGTCATCACCAAAAATATGGCTGTTCAGCAATACAAAGCACATTCGCCGATATACCGTACCTGCTTTCTGCTCGGATACACTTCTAAACTACTCGAACGTCTATTCTAGTTGCATGGAGGCACTCACCAGCTCTTCAAACTTGCACTGTAGTTGCTCGGACACAGCTGCCAGCTGCTCAGACAGGACCCCCTTCTGGTGTTCCAGATCTCGTGCATTGGACTCAGCAAGGTCTCGCTCACGCTGGGCTCTCTGGATGTTTCTCTCCATCAGGTTCATCGCCTCTCTGAGTTTTCCGTTCTCTTTGGCAAGGGGTTCTATCCTCTTTATCAGCTAGTGCCGCTGCTCGGTAGTCCAAGTTATCCCCTACAAATATACAATTATAATGATGAACTCCGATCTCCAACATCAAAGATGAGCACTCCAGATGCAATACTGACCTCGATTTGTTTCATCACTCCGGCAAGGGCGGTCTTCAATCTCCTCATCTCCCTGGTGATGTCTTCCTCCTCGATAACCAAAACCTTGTCACCGTGCTTGTGGAGGATTCGGACAGCTTGGGGTTGAGGTTCAGCGCGCTCGATCTCCTCCACCTCGTCCTCTTCCGTCGTAGCTCAAGGCACCACCGGAGGGCTCCGTGGCTAGACAGCGGCTCCGACCATGCTCTACGACACCTTAGGAAGCGCCGTTTGCCCCTCTGGCACCACCGGCTCCATCGCCCCAGACTCCAGCGCATCGCCGGCAACTCCAGCCTCTGCTCCCAAAGACCTGGCGGTTCCTGCCGTTGCCTCGGGCATTGCCATCGATCCATCCATCATCAACGCCGCTCGTTCGTCATCACAAAGATCTCCAGTAGTGGCGGTTGACTCCCCCTCCGGCTGTCGAGCTCTCAGGGACTCAGGGACGGTAGCTGCCGGCGTTGCTTCCACCATGGGATCAGCCCTCGGTGTTTTGGTAGTCTAGACTGGTAGGGTCAGACCCTCCGCACGTTTCGCACTACATCAGATCAGTTCGTCAAGCGCCAAAAAAACTAAGAAATGACAACAAAGTAACTCCAAGGAAAGGATACTCATGGTTTGGTCTGCCGGTACAATTTCTTGAACCAGTGACGCCTACCCGAGCACCCAGGCGCGGCCATGGGGTCGACTTTCATGCTCTAGGGTGGAGGTCCCATTTCCTCCACCGTTGGCCTGTGTTCCGCCTGTCGCTCTGTGACTTCCTCCGCCTGCTGTGCAGGGTCTCCCAATGTCTGCCGCTCGGGGACTCCCGTCACCCACTGCTTAGGAACTTCTTCGCCTCTCTTCGCTTGTTCCACCGTGCGCGTGCTGCGTGAAGGTGTTTCAGTGCTCAGCGGAGGAGCCATTGAAGTTTCGTCGTCATCCGACCACTCAAGCACCGTGGTCCTTCGCATTCGAGTGGTCTAGTCGCCACCAAGCAAGATGCCGCCCGATTAGATGGGACCGGCGGCCGCCATCTTCCTCTTCTCCTAGGCCAGCTCGTCTGCCGCAGCCCTTTTCCCTGGACTTTCTTCGATACTGGGGGCAAATCTTCTATCCGACCAGCGTTGGTGCCCCCGGACTCTGATGAAGCGCTAGCCGCATCTTCCTCAGGCCGAGCCGGTGGCCGAGCGTCTACACCCCTTAGCCAATCACCCCTCGGCACGCCGGAGAAGTACACCGCTCTTTCCTGCGAATGGATCTTTGCATAAGTGAATCAGTTCACTCCTTGGCAATGCTTCAAGATTAAAAGTATCGGGGAAAAATAATCGAGATGGTTAACTGAGGAGGCGGATTTGTACAGTTGAAGGCCCTCGTTTGCCTTGGCCAGCTGAACGAGGCGTTGGGAGCGAATAGCTTTGTGGCCCGCTCTAGGACAATTTGTTTCATCAGCCATTCCGTCCTCTCTCCCCATCATCATCACCTCTGTAGTCAAAGCCTGGGTGGGCCCTCTCCTTGCAGGGCTGGATTCGGCGCACTATGAAGCTCACCGCTAATCTCTACGCCTTCAAGCAGGTCGAGGAGCTCCCTTACTTGTTCCATGTCAGCACTGTTCGGTTTCTCCGACCAGCTTTTCTGGTTCTCCGGGATATGGTGGACGTCGTAGCAGATTGCAGGGTGACTCTATTTCATGTAGAACCACTTGGAGTTCCACCCTTTCAGAGAAGTGTTCAATGGTACATTAATGTACTCACTGGCCATTCCATCCTGGAGCTGCAGATATACGCCGCCGACCACCTTGGAACCACCGTCGCCCTTCTTCTTCAACCAGAACAGGTGTCTGAAGAGGTTGAAGTGCGGTAAAACCCCAGAAACGTCCCAAAGAAATGAATAAATATCGAGATGTGTAATATGGTGTTGGGGTGGAGACTGCACAGACTAATCACCCAGAACTCCAGCAGATCCCGCAAAAAAGGATGAATAGGGAACCCCAACCCACGCTAGAAATAATCCTCGAAGACTACAGCTTCGTCAGTGTTAGGCATGGGGAAGGGCTCACCACTGGCTGGCCGCCATCTGGCGGTGACGCGGTCAGGAAGCACGCCCGCCTCCACCAATCACTCGAGCTTCGCTTCCCCCATGCGCGATGGCACCCACTCTTCGTCACGACTGGCTCCCGCTCCTGCCTTCTTTGGGCTCACCTTCTTCGGGTTCATAGCTCTCCTCTTCGGTGCCATCTCTCAGATCTAGATGGGGACTGGCGTCGGGAGCGTGCGTGGATGCGAATCTGGAAATGTGAGGGCTGAGGATGAAGATGGAATGGCAAAGTGGCAAAGGTATGAACGCGGGATGCGGCGGCGCAGTTATAAAGTACTTTCCCCACCCTTTCGCATTCGAGGGTTTTTGGGAAACCATTCCCACGATTTGCGCCCCTTCGAATTCTTTGACGCGGCTTGATGGGCCATAACATGGGCTTTTCACGCAACCGTAGCCCACGTCGCTCAGTTATTGCTGCCGTTAGTTATCACTCGCCAAATAATCACTGATTTCTCTGCCATTTATTGAGGCTCAGTATCAGTTACTATACAACCATTACTCTGGTTTTTTCGCCATGGTTGGGGTTTTCAGATATCTCCATAAACGGCTCGGGGACTGGCTGCTTGCTCGGATGGTTTTTTTTACTGTTTTTCTGTTTCTGACCCTGGCACCACGTGACTGCGTCACCTACTGTCAGGCTCGGGGACTAAGTGGGCACACTTCACCTTGCAGTGAATGTACTCTCTCTCATTTCAGGGCTACGCTCGAGGGCTGGCTGCCTGCTCGGCTGGTCCTTTATTATTCTTCTACTTTGGACCCTGGCACCACATGACTACGTCATCTACTATCAGACTCGGGGACTAAGTGGGCACACTTCACCTCATGGTGAATGTGCTTGCTTTATTCTCGAAGACTCCGGGCCTCTTGAAGCTGAAGAGGACTATCTCCTTCTCTCGTGGTCGGACTCAAAGTGGGCACACTTGGTCCACTACGAAGAAATTTTTGATTCTGAACTTGAGCTCCTTACACCCTTATGGCAAGCCGTGCTTGGGTTATGCTGCTCGACTATGATTCGTGCTTCTCGGTGATAGTACACGCTGCTCACAACTGCTCGGCAACTCATCGCGGTGGTCGGACCGTGAGTTCGACTGCTCGGCTTCGTTTGCACCTACTCGGACAAGCTCAAGGCGGCGTTGCACAACGGGTACAAGGTGCTCGAGGACTAGCTGTGGGGGGTATGACCCCGGATACCCACGACTAGGGATGAAAACGGATCGGATACGGACGGATATCACCGATATTACATTTGTTTTCATATTTCTGTCCGGATTCGGATTTGAATACGGATAGTGTCAACTATGTCGGATAGGATACGATTGGATATCGACATCATAACTATGCGATTTGAGTATTCGGATACGGATGCGGTATCGGATGTTGGATATCCGGACTCAGATACGGACAGATCTCAACCCCTCTAAACGGATTCGGTTTCGAATACGGTCGGAAAATATCCGTACCGTTTTCATCCCTACCCACGACAGACCACATGGGCTACGTCCTCAGGGGCGGTCCAGCGCACAAGACGAAGCCTTGTGGGGCATGACTCTGCTCGGCGCCTTCCGCAAGACATCTGGAAGATATCTTGAAGATACTACACGATCTGTTAGGATATGTATGATCCCAAGATTCCTGTAATCAGTTATCACTTTTCGGTTATCTCTCAGATCTAACTGACTTGTAACCCTGCTCCCCGGACTATATAAGGCGGGTAGGGACCCCTCCAAACTCACGCAATATCATACGATAGCTAATACAAACCAACAGACCACAGGAGTAGGGTATTACGTCATACTGACGGCCTGAACATGTCTAACTCATGTGTCTCTGTTGCCTTCTTGTTCTTGATCTCACGCTCCCTTACCGATCAATCTACTTTCGTGGGATACCCCTCGGAGGACTGCCGATGATATTCTGTCAACACCGATCGAGCGTTTCATCTACGTTTCTACCCGACGTTTCATCACATCTCCTTCGTCGTTTGAGATCGCGACGCCCTAGCAGCCCGACATGGCTGCCCAAGTCCTGGCTGTGGTCGCACAAGTCCTGGACGTGGCCGTCGCCGCCGACGGCAGCCACCTCAGGCGCCCAAGTCCTGGCCGCGCCGATCGTCGTCTCATCTCCTTCGTCGTTTCCTCCCGACACCCTAACCCCTGGAAGCCGCTGGACCTGATGGCCAGCCGCCCGACGTGACCGTGGCCGCCGCCGGCCCGAACGCGGTCGGCCATGTTCTGGCCGCGCCGGTCGCAGAGGGCATGGCGGCGCTGATCGCCCAGGGCATGGCCGCGCCGAATGGAGGACTGTCTACGCCGGTCGTCGAGGGCATGGCCACGCCGGATGGAGGCCTGTCCGCGCCGGCTGGAGGCCTGTCTGCGCCGGCTGGAGGGCTAAATTCATGGTGTTATCTATTACATGTAATTGCATATGGCTCATTTTTGTTAGAGGAGGAGCATTCATGGTGCTAAATTATGGTCCTGTGCATTGCTTATTTGCTTGCTGGGGCGAGGGCTAGCTCCTAGAGTCCTAGCAGAGAGGAAATCTGTAGGGTGTGTAGTGGTCTACTTGTGGTTTTTGAATTTTTTATACTCCTCCATATCACAGAGCCAAGGCAGCGGCAAGCAAGCCACCCGGCGGCGGCAGGCGGCCAGCCCAGGAAAACCAGCGTAATGTCATTGGGAAACAAATACATGTATTTATACGAGAAAAGAGACTTCATACCCATAATGTCATGAAAATCAAGAAGCCAATGTTTCAAGAGTTATTTTTACGAAAACGATGTTTGGAGTCGTATATTTACGAAGCGCGTTGCAATTTTCTCAAACAAATCGCACTGTTTTGATTTTTTTTTTTTAATGCCGTCGCGGCGCAATAAGTCGGAATCCAGACAGAACGCGACAAAAACATGACGGTAAGGGAAAGGAAACAGACGCAACCTGCCCGAAAAAGTAACCGCGCGTTGCTAACTCGTACACCGCACGCGCGCTGTATAAGATTTGGGGCATCGGGGTTGCATGTCGCACAGTTGGACCTGCACTCTTGCAATGTCAAGTGGCAATACTCTTTCTGAGGATCAAATGGACAGCAGAAGCAGGGGGGTCCCCTTCACTGGATCAAAGTAAAAGCACCACACAGCGATGCAAAAGTTGAGGACAATCTTTCTCTCTCTCTCATCTGATGATGTGGAGTTGATGGAAGCGGTGATAGAACTCTTGGAATCCATCAGTTCATGACGGCCTACAGTATTTTAAAAAGAGTGAAATACACTGGCGGTCCTTTAACTTGTCGGCATGTGCCAGTCCGGTCCACGAACTTGCAAACGCGGAAAATAGACCCCTGAACTTGTCAAGTTGTTCACCGCAGGTCAATTTCCCATCCGGCGTGGCCTCCATGTGACGTGGCAGCGCCAGCATGGCAGACGAAGCACGTGAGCCGCACGTTTCAATGTAGACCCCTCACGTCAGGGTCGCCCCCTACCTCCCGCTCCGCACGGGACGAACGCCATCGCCGGCAACGCTTGGACCACGCCTGGCCGCGCCCTTCTCCCGCGTCCCCTGCACGACCGAGCACCCCGCGCGGACCCTTTCTATGCGCCGCAGCCCCTCGCCCCGAGCTGCTCGTCCCGCAGCGCTGAGTCAGAGATCCGCCATTGTCGGCATGGAGCCGAGCTCCTTGACCGGCCTTTCCTCTCCTCCCGCGGTCTCTCTCTCCCTCTAAAATGGTGCCCAGAGTGTCGCGTGAGCACTCCGTACTCACTCCGCTTCTCCCCCGTGCTCCCTCTCTCGCTCTACAGGCGCCGCCGCCTCATCCCGAGCTAACAGTGCCGCCGCCGTCGTCGATCTCCTCCTCTGTCGCTTTCCAGCAGACGCGAGCTTGTCGACAAGCTTCGGGGCGTGCTAAGGCACCCTCCAGTGCTCCCGCGCTCTTCCTCTCCCTCTCTGTGCGTCACTCTGGCTCGCCGGAGCTACGCCGCTGCGGGCGAGCCGCCTCGCTGCACGTACCGCCGCCTCCGGACGTCCTCCACCGCGGGGAATGTCCTAGGCGAGTTCGCCTCGTCGTGCTCTCCACCCCCGTGTAACCCGCACAGGCGCTAGCGCTCCACAGCGCCACCCCGCCGAGCTCGCCGTTGTCGGCCATGGGCGCCGCCGCGTCTCGCGCCTCCCGGTCCACCAAACAGTGTGGACGTAGCGCCACCCCGCCGCGTTCGGTATTGAAATATGCGGCTCACGTGCTTCGTCTGCCACGCTAGCGGTGCCACGTCGCCTGGAGGCCACGCTGGATGGGAAATGGACCTGCGGTGAACAACTTGACACATTCAGGGGCCCATTTTCCGCGTTTGCAAGTTCGTGGACCGGACTGGCACAGGCCGACAAGTTAAAGGGCCGCCAGTGTATTTCACTCTTTTAAAAAATCCAAGATCATTATATAATAGAAGCAGCAGCAACAGCAACATGCTCACCATCATTTTTCCCCTCAAATATCTATACAAATTAAATTAAACAATACAAAGGAGTACTTACATTGTGCTTGCATTGCTAGGGGTCCGAAAAGCACTAGCGCACGAGAACATGGTCATCATCATCATGCTATTGCACCTCATGTTAGATCCCAAAGCAAGTCAAGGCCGAAAATGAGCAACGAGGAATGGACTTGAACGATGAGGAGAAATTCCTGGCCTCACCTCACCCTTATATACATGGTAGAACATGGTGCATGCCCGGCACAGATTGACAGCTGCTATGCGCGAGCAATAGCTTTTTGTAACGCTAGGAGCACGCTTTGATTATTTGTCGTTTAATACTTAGCTTGTTTGGATTGTATCTATTAGCTGCTGCTCCTAAAAAATCTGTGCAAGTCAAAGTTTGACGTTATAGGAAAGTGTAACAACATCTATGACGTAAAATGAGCATATTATAAAAATATATTTTATTGCATATCTAATTATACTAATTTGATGTCATCAATCTTGACGGTTTTTTTTTGAAATTCAGTTAAAGTTCAAAAATTTTCTTAAAACAACTCTAGGAATCTATTTATCGAGGGAACAGAGGGAGTAATAGTTAACTAACTATTAGGTCACAACTAATATTACTAGTTAGTTTGGTCCAAACAGTAAAATAGTTACTAGTTAAGTACTCGGCTAATAATTAGCTAAATTATCCATAATCTTCTCGTAGGCGCGAGGAGAGTAATCACAGATACCAAGGAGGGAGTAGTGTTGCATGCAATGCTAAAGTAATCCTATTCATGAGACGTGCTAAGATGATTTAAGGTCAGGATTGAGTAATCTTACACTGAGATATCATCATATCTGTCACCAAGATGACCATGCTACCTGAAAAAAGTTGACGAAGGAACCGGAACACTACCAGAAGAGGCAGGTGAAGAACAGAAGAAGCGAGAGATCCTGGTGTCCTTTGGGCCAAGGAGAAAGGAAGGAGTAAGCGAGTTTCCAGGCCCAATCCCAAGTTCACTGGACCAGATTGGCGTTGACTGAGCCCAGTTCTAATTTTCGTTTAAGAGTGTTGGAAGAGGAGAGTTGTTCTTGACTGGTATTCGCTAATCTAAGAGATCGTTCGGTAGTGCCGGCGGCGGACCTGGCTCCGGCTAGTCTGACAAACACGAGTCCAAACTACCGAATACTGCTCTGTCGTGACCTTAGTCGGTGACAATATCTAATCCAAACACCGATACAACAAGCTGTTTGTGGTTGAGCAAGTGTAACACAATCCAATTGCGGACGGGACGAATAGCGATCGATAATTCTTCTAACAGGACGTCCCTCCGCAACAGTTATCCAGACGCGGACACGCGGCCCCGATACGTGACCCTCCCGCTCCTTTACCCCTTTATCCCATCACGTGACCGTCCGCTCCCTTATCCCATCCCGTGAGCCCCACTCCCTTATCCGCTGCTGCCATGTGCGCCGAGGCCGTGAGATTCCTTTGCCGCCCCGTGCGCCAACGCCGAGCTGCCCGAGAGGAACCCCGCTGGTCGCTGCCCCGCGCGCCCCCGCCGGCTGCTGCGCTGCACACCCCGCCGCCCACTGCCCTGTGCCCCCACCTAGGTCTGGCAATCGTCACCGAGCGGGGCTGCGCGCGTGGCCCCACGCCGGCCGCTGCCCTGCGCCTCCGCCTACGCCTTCCGCTCGTCACCGAGCTGGGCTGCGCGCGTGGCCACTTGGCCGCTCATCCGCCGACCCCCTTCTTCCTCGCGGCTGACTTTTTTTATGAAGGCGACGCTTTTATGTTGCAGTTAAATAAATTTTGATGTTGCAGTAGCCTTGTTCTACTATTGCAACAAGTAATATTTCTTTGTTGCATTAGTCTCTTTTTTCTGATGTTGCTTTCTCGTATTGCGTTTTGTTCTGTTGTTGCAGTAGCCTTGTTCTGACGTTGCAACAAATAATATTTCTTTGTTGCATTAGTCTCTTTTTTTGTGATCTTACATCTCGCATTTGAGTAGCCTTGTTCTGATATTGCAGTAGCCTTGTTCTGATATTGCAGTAGACTTGTTCTGATATTGCAAACAAGTAATACTTCTAATGTTGCATCTCGCATTGCTCCGTGTTGCAACAGATCTTCACGGTGGGGATGCGGCGTAGAGGGCAACGGGCACGCAGGGGATGGCGGCATGACGGGGGATGGCGATGTGACACGACACGGCGGGGGATGGCGACGCGACGAGGCACGACAGCACGACGAGAGACGGGCTGCACGCGGGGCACGCTCGTTCTATTGCATCGGATAGGTCTGCTTTTATTTTCCGTTGTTGTTTTATTCATTGAGATTTGGACGACTCCTGTTATCTCAATCGGATGGTCCCTTGGGGCGTCTCGAACTCGTGCTCGCGCCGGACGCTAGTTGCGTCGAATAGCGATACAATTGTTTGGTTCGAACCCACACGTAACGAGGTACCCTATAATCAGATACGGATCTACTCATCCACAGATGCATCATCTCCCCGAGTCCTATCCCATTACAGTGCCGCCGCTTCGCTTCGCTCGAAGAGCCCCCGCAATTTGTTCCCCTCAGGGCAGTCCCAATAGTGCATTGATGATGGTTTCTATCCTCATTAAATGACTTGCCACGTAGGCAAAACGTTGACATGGCAACGTAATTAATGAAGAAAGAGAGCAAAAATTATAGAAATGGTTTCTTCATGAAGAAATCAGGTCTACTCTTGACCCAATGCACCAAGAAACCATGAAATCGCCATTGGAGAGAAACCACCAGTTTCTATGGAGCTCGTGTCGCACTCCCATTGAAGAAGATAGAGTTGGGAGAGAAAAAGAGAAAATAATTATTACTCATAGAAACCATGGGTTGAAAAGCAGTACTTTTTTGGTGCGGTATCCTATATTATAGAAACTACTAGTTTTTTCCATTGGGACTGTCCTTACCAATGAGTGAACCAAACAGCTTGTAAATGGGATTGCTCCATTCAATTTCTGTTTGTCCTTTCAACCAAATCCTACATTGTTGTTGTAAAAAAACAACCAAATCCTGCATTAAAGATACACTAGCCTAAACACGCGCACTACGCTGCGCGGCCTTAGGGCAGTCCCAATGAAAGAAATTAGTAGTTTTTATAACATAGGATACCACACCAAAAAAGTACTGCTTTTCAACCCATGATTTCTATGAGTAATAATTATTTTCTCTTTCTCTCTCCCAACTCTATCTTCTTCCTCCAATGAAAGTGCGACACGAGCTCCCTAGAAATTGGTGGTTTCTCCCCAATGACGATTTCATGGTTTCTTGGTGCATTGGGTCAAGAGTAGACCTGATTTCTACATGAAGAAACCATTTCTATGATTTTTGCTCTCTTTCTTCATTAATTGCGTTGACATATCAACGTTTTGCCTACGTGGCAAGTCATTTAATGAGGATAGAAACCATCATCAATTTATCATTGGGAGCGCGTGATGAACAGTAACAAAAAAAGATAAAAAAACTAAGGACCACAACGATTATGAACAACACTAAACAGTATCAAACAATAATGGCCTCTTATGATCCGTACTTTTCGGTTTCTTTTTTCAGCCGGAACAATATTTTTCTCTCACAACAAATTAGTCGGAACAATATTTCAACTTGTTTTTTCAGCGAAGCGAACAGAGCCAATAACGTGAACAATGCCGAATTGTGAGTGGATAGCACCGTGTGAACAGTATCGAATAGTGACGAGATGGCCTCCAATTTCTTCGTGGTTGGATTATGAATGAACAACGCTAGATAGTGTCAAACAACAACGTGAATAGTGTAGAATAGTGAGTGGACAATACCGTGTGAACAATATTTCGTAGTTGAGGGATTAATTAATATTATATATTATATGCTCTGGTTCGCCGCTCATGACTACTTTTTGTTTTTTAATACAGGTGCTGATTTTTGAGGATAAGCTTTCAAAGATAAAATTAGGTTCCGTATCAACGAGTAACCACGTAGAAACCTTTTATGGAAAGTAACGTCATTGTGTCCATACGGGTAACCGAGCAATTACCCCACATCAGAATTACCTTCGCCCCACATCAGAAATTACCTTGGCAGCCGAAATGAAGCTATGCCGTCAAAAAAAAATATAATTTTCTTGGTAGTGTGGCGAACCACTAATAACCTAATTAAGGCTACATAAAAAGCTCTTTGAGCTTGCTCAGCAGTTTGTGTTAAAACTGTTTTGATTGAATTTGTTTTTTTTATTAATAAAATAAAAATGAGTTGAATTTGAATGTTTTTAAACTTCGGATTGAGTCGTTAGATTATGCTAATTTCGAAGATAGATTGAAAAAAAGAACTTTGAAAAAAAAGGCAAAATGGCCGAATTCGTCCCTAAACTATCGCGCTTGGCTCAATTTCGTCCCTCAACTATAAAAACATCGGATTCGGTCCCTGAACTATCCAAATCGGGTCAACTTCGTCCATTCGCCGACGTAGCACACCACGTTGGATTGCCTAGTCACCGCCCAGTCAGCTTAGGATGTAAAATACCCTTTTACCCTCCACAGAGCAGCTCACCCCTAGCTTCCGTCAATTAGAGGCTCCCCCGTCCCCATCCTCCAGCAGGTCGCTCATATTGTAATGTTTGTTTGATATCAAATGATGTTGCGAGAATTTTAACCATGTCTGCAGTTGAAATAATTAAAGTAGTGCCTTGTTCATTCAAAGTGACAGACCATCGTGCACTGGGCACTCAAACTACGTGATGCTCTTCTCTGATGACACACTGTCTTTTTCTATTCTTTTTCAAGAGGAGCTGCTTTCTCCTCCACGGCCAGCTGAAGTGGATCGAATTTTGGCTGAGCCGGTTCCTCCTGAAACATTGATGGTTGCCTTTGCAGATGTCCCAGCAGCCGTGCCAGCACTTGTCTCGATTATAATAGATGCACTTCCACCAGCAGCTGCCTTTGTGAATGCTTCATCAATGGCTTTGGATTTTGTATAAGACATCCTTTGTTTCTTATGGCCAGACTGAAAAAATGGAAAGAAATTACTTTACTAAAATTTTGTCTTTTTAAATCACCTCACTGAAATTTGCTAACCTGAAGATAGGATGAATTGCTAGATGAATTGGTGTGACTTGAAGATGGTACTAGACGCTTTCCTTTACGTTGCTTGGATTGTGCAGGTTCCATTGCCAATGGATTGATATTTGCCTGCCTTGTTGCATTGGTGGCATGCTGCTGTGAAGGATTGTGTGACCCCGAGCCTCCCTGCAGTTACACACCAAAAGTTAGCGCATCTGAAATCAGCAAAGAAATAACATGATAATAAAAGGATAAACACCATTGCCATGGTTCATGTTCTGGAGTTGTGACCATCCCCTTTACACCAGCCACATTTGATTTTAGTACCAACTCTTGATGACTTAGGGCTTGATTTCTTTGGCTCTGAAGGATCTTTTCTCCTGTTTTTCTTTGGCCGGCCTGGCATCTTTTTCACTCTAGGAGGCAATGGTTTAGGATTTTGGGACACAGGCCATGCCAACTCATGCTCTATAGGTTGCAGGACATGTTGATATGTCCTCTTGTATGCCTCAAGTGAAAAACACATGTGCACATATTTATTAGGCTCTTCAGACATCTTGAACAGGGTAGCACAAGCATGTGCACATGGAATCCCAGAAACTTGCCAAAATCTGCATGAGCATGTCCTGTTGTTGAGATCTACTGTGAACCTCCATTTTTATCTCTCACTTCAAAACCAGCTTCACCATTCCACAAGACATGAAGTACTGGGTCCTATGCCTGATCTTACAGACCTTCCTGATAATGTTGGGGCATATTTCCATTAACCACCTCTCATTGTTGTGTCCTCCAACATTGTCAAGATAGGCTTGAACCTTGCTTCTATAATCCAACTATTAAATGATTCACTCATGTTGTTATCAACATATTCACAATTGGATCCAACCTTGAATCAAGCTCGGCACCAATGTATGGGGTCTGTATTATGTAAATCTTTCCATCCTCTAGGAGTTTTGTTGGCGATCTTATTCTTGTAATGATTAAACAACATCTCATTTGAAGCCTTCGCAATCTTCCAGAACCTCTTTTGGTACTCTTGTAGCCTATGTTTTTTCTTCCAGTTGGCACAAATGTGTCGTGCACACATCCTATGCTCAGCTAATGGAAACATCTCATTCACTACACTTAAAAGCCCCTGCATTAATAGATAAACTAAATGTTATTATCCAATTTTAAGGATCTCCGTGGCATATTCTTTTTGTAGATAACCTTTTATTTTTAAGTTCTGGGCAGCATGCATGATTTGGATTATATGTCACAATCTGAAACCAATCTGTCCTTGAGTTGTATGAAGCATGGAGAACCCAGGGACATCCCTTCCACATGCATACAGCCCTAAGCCTCTGCTTATCATTCTTGGGATATCTGATATTTACCTTCATCTTCAATGCATACCTTTCTATTGCATCTTTCAATTGATCCCTTCCTCTAAAGCACATATCCACAGCAAAATGTGGAGTCTCGGCATGACTATCAAATATTGGAAACCTACAGTTCCTTCTCCTTGAAACACCATCACTGTCCTCGTCATATGATGCATCATGATCTAAATCAAAGTATGCAATGCCATCTCCACCTTCATTGGCTTGAGCAAAATTGTTGACATCACTACCTCCACGAACATCCAAAAAAATTGGGGTGTCAAATGGAATATCTCCTCTCTTCCTCGCAGCCGACATAAACTGTTTGTATTTATTTCTTATCTCCCTTACTTCATCATGTTCATCACTTGTAAATCCTATGGCATCAAAATCACTTCCTGATTCTTCTTCCTCCTCATTTTCTGCATGTTGATCACCCTTTTCATCATTCTGACCATCCTCATGAGTGGTAGGAGCCTCCAAATACATAATATTCACATCTTGTCCGGCACATTGGTTACCTTCTTGTTCACTCAAATCCATAATGTTCTCATCTCTGAATAAGGCAAAGACGTCCTCATCTCCATATTGTGTCTCTGTACCTTCTTCATTGCCACTCATGTCCAACTCAATTTGTTCAGTGTATATGTCGATAGCACCTGCAGATCCTATCTCATCAAGCATATCCATGCAGGACTTATCATCTACAAGCAGCCTCATTCCACTATTTAGCTTTGCACCAATTGGCAACCAGTACATCCTAACATATCTTTGAAAAGTGGTGTGATCTATCAAATAGCCATTGAGCTCTGGGATTGATAATTTATCCTTATCTATGTGTGATACTCCCAAATCACCATTGCAATATTGCATCCGTGACCCATCAAGAACAAATTCCCCATTGAAATGAAATCTAACAGTCAATACCTCAGAACCTCCCATGTTAATTCCGCCCTATAGATCTATTTCGTGGTCAAATTCCATAAAAAAAAATCAAAGCGCCCAAATCAAATTTAGATCCCACGAGCAGAATTTACCTTCAATCGCCAGCCCACCTCCGCGATGCAGGTTCCTCCACAATGTGTCACACCTCCACGATGCAGGTTCCTCCGCGTCGCTCCTTCAATCGTCAGACCAAATGCTTCCTCCCCACGGACCCAAACCCTAGTGCTCGTGTGCAGCTGCCATGGGGAGGAGAAATGAGATGCTGCTGGTGTGTTCAAAATGAGAATGGGAGCAAAATGGTCTGTTCAATAGGGGTTGAAACCCTAAGCGGACTGGGCAGTGACTAGGCGAGCCAACGTGGCGTGCCACATCGGCGAATGGACGAAGTTAGCCCGATTTGGATAGTTCAGGGACTGAATCGGACGTTTTTATCGTTGAGGTACGAAATTGAGCCAAACGCGATAGTTGAGTGACGAAATCGGCTATTTTGCAAAAAAAAAAAAATGTTGTTGGTTCGTTATCCACTTGAGATTACCTTCTTACCAGAGGTAAAACCTGCATCCGTTCCTCATTTGTTCCTTGGTTTCGTCGGCTCCACCTCCGGCCCTTTGCGCTGCCGGCCGACGCCGACGGCCACCGCCACTGCCCACTGCCACCTTCCGTGCCAGCCGGAAGCGCAAAGACCCACCGCACTCGTTTCCCAGCGCAGGCCCGAGCCCTCGCCGCCGCCGTCGTCACAACCAGCGGAGCCCGAATCCATGGATGCTTCCACCCCTAACCCTCGTCGTCGCCGTCGCCGTCGCCCGCGCTTCTGAGGCCAAGTCCACGGGCCGAGCTACCGTGTCCCAATCCCGACTCCCCACCAATCTTCTCCTCCGCCATGGAGAGCCGCCCGGGCTGATGCCTGATTCTCCATCTGACGCTCCGCGGTAAGCCCTTGCCCCACTGGTGGTTGGGGATTGTTCTGCTTTGGTTGAGGTATTGGTAGGAATCCTCCCGTTCTAGGGGTTTCTCTCACGAATCCGTGGGTTCCGTGCGACAGATTTTTGTTTCTTTGCTCAAAATTCATCTGTCCGTCCGTCCGCAGGGTCTTGTGGAGGAGGATTGGGGCGAATTTCTGTAGTTTTCTTGTGGCGCCGGAGGGCCCCTGACGCATCAGTTGCGAGCTCTGGCTCCCGCTCCAGCGGCCATGGATGTTGACCACGAGGGTGCTGGCGGTGGAGCCAGGAACCAGAGCACCATGGTGGTGGTGAAATCTGAGGCTGTCCGCACGAGCACTGACCCTCCGGTGGTCGATCCTGAACCTGTGGAAGACGTGGGAGGTGATACCACCGAATGCTCGAGCTCGTTTGGTGACACCTGCTCTGGAGTTCAAGATGCGCCAGGCGATGGTGAACCAGAAGTGAATTCTGGCATGTCTGCTCATGCCAATGGTAGCAGGCCCTGGAAGCCGCCTAGGTGAGTGTTCTGTCAGCTCGTCGTGTGCCCTGGTGCTATTGGTCTCATTATTGTGCGTGCGCTCATGGTTCGTGGAAAAATGAATGGCTGTAAGATTATGCTAGAGCACTAGGCAGTTAGGCGCTTATGTGAGCTCTGCTGAATTTCATATATTCAGTTTCACTTTCACCAATAAGAGATGGAGACATGCTTCGCATTTAGAGTTACAGTGTTTAGTTTTCCCACTCCCGCGCTCCTGTGATAAGATGGAAGGTTGTAGTGGGATTTCAACTGTTATACTATGTTGTAATTGGTGCACCTTCCTGTCTTCGGAAGTAACAAGAAAAGTAGGACCATCAGTGTATCTGAAACAGAAACAAATTACTAATTATTCAGTAACGTAATGCAGAGTCTTGTATGCTTATTAATTAATTAGTACCTTCTTGCTGAAATTTTCCTTTTCTGGGACATGTTTCAGTCATCATTTATTCATATACGAAACTTAGCAGGTGATAGTAGCACCTAGATTAAAAGCCAGGTATGATTTCTACCCAATTCTTCTAATCACGATAGAAGCAGGTGTCAACGGCCAGGAAGTTATGTGTTCTGTCCTAAGAAATGCCACACCACTTATGACTATGACTAACACGATCCGAAAAAGCAATTACCGGATACTCGTATGGTCTTCTATTTGTCAAGTCGCTAATTAAAAAGACAATTAAGCAGATGATAGCTTCTTCAAAAGTATTGTAAATTTATCATGTTGGTTTTTCCACCAGGACTTTGGTTAAAACAGTCTGGTAGATTGATTCCATGATAATCTGTCAATCGTGTAGTGGACGAAAATACTAAATATTGACACAAAGTACCAGTATCCTTCTGGTTAGAGAGAAAGTCCTTGGGGGTTAGTATTGCCCTTGTTTCTTTTTGGAAAAGTTCACCTAGGTGTTTTACTAAATGCTACTCTATATTTTAAGCATGACAGTCCGAATTTGCAAAATAAATTCCTAGCCTGGGATTTGAACCCACACCAGCATTGATGATATTTATTTTTAATGCTGTAGACCATTATAGGTTCATTTTTGTGCGTGTTGGGAGACATCGTATATTTTCATGCTTATTGCCTTTCTTTGAGAGTATGGTTTTTATTTCTGATATTCATGCTTTAAATTATGATGTGTAGCCAACTAGCCATGAACAAGGAAACCTGTGCTACTCTTATCAGTGCTTCAAAGTGTTAGCTTACATATCATTTTGTGGGTATAGCTAGAGCCTAGAATATAATTGGAGCAAGCAACTACTTTCTATATTCTTATTACATTTTGTTGCAATGTTTTATTCTGATATCCTTCATTTTTATGCAAATTTTGTGATATGTGATTACTCTTCATAAGGAAAAAGGTGACGGCTGAGTGGAGGAATTATGTTCGTCCAATTCTGTGGAGATGCCAGTGGTTAGGGTTGCGTATGAGGGAGCTCTCATCTCAAGTATCAAAGTATGACAGGGAGCTTGCTCTAAACAAGAAACAAAAAGAATTACAAGCAGCAAGCAAACCAAATGGTTCTATGTCAGAATCTATGCAGATTCACAAAGGTCATGGAAACAGTATCATGAAGAGGACAAAGCGGAAGAGGCATGAAGAAAATTTGGATACTCCTTTGTACATCAACAAGCACCAAATATTGTCATACTACCATGGTCTGACATCCAGTATGTCGTCTTCTTTTGTGTAGGGATAGGGCATCTATTTATCCATGGCCATGTCAATTCTGCACCGGGTTTTGTTGTCAACGACAATAATTCTTTCAGTATTTTGCAGATAAACAAAATAAGGGAGCTGAAACTGATGGTCTCTTAATTGATGACGATTGTGGTAGTACAGGTATGAATGTGCCTATCTGGTCAATTTTTTCAGTGAAGTTAAAATGGAAAGCACGGTTGTTATGACCGGCGTCCAATACTCTAGGCGCCGGCCCATTAGTGGCTAATGGCGCCATCTGTTAGGGGCTAGCAGCCCAGGCGTCATCTGTTAGGGGCTAATTGCCCAGAATTAGCTATTTTATTTATTTCCTCAGATAGAATTTAGTCCTTAAATATAGGATCTTATAGATGGAAGCTAGGAGGATAAATATCTGTAAACATTGATTGGAGAGAATTAAGCAAGGCAACAATTTAGTTGCTCGGCTTCCCTGAAGCCCTAGCCGCGCCCTCTCTTCCTCCTTGGCGCGGTGATCACCACGGCGCTGACTTGCCGCCGTCGCTTGCCTAAGCCTCGCCCTCCGCTCTTCCATCCCTACAACCTCCGTAGCAACTCCCGTAGGATCCCTAATCCTATCAACGGTTTTGAGCAAAGTTACACCATTAGATTGAATTAGACGTTAACCCAGTTGTGAGAAAAAGCTTGCTCTTGTTAGGAATGCGTTTATGTTTTAGCTGGGGCATATGCTTGTGTTTTAATTGAAGGTCAACAATTAATTAGTCACCAAGTCTTTAACCATATGAACGCTATCAAAGAATTCTGAGATGTCTAATATGACTTCGGTTCCACAGAGTTCTTAATTCTTACTATACACTCCATCCCATTGTTTTAGTTTTCATTGGACTATACCAGTCTCCAGCACACACCTTTGATATTTTGCTTTATTAGTATATGTTAGTAAAAATATCAAAATTGTAATTGCTTGAAAACACATCACTTGGCAAATCTACTAATGTCATTTCAGGTGACAATCTTGCTTACGTGTACTTGGTCAAGGTTTAGTTCTTAAGTATCTGAGCAAATACTCTCTCCATCCAAGTATATAGGGTGTATTTTATTTTAGCACAGTGTTCAAAACTAGGCTTTTTTATATCAAAATTAAACTTTGACCATTATTTTCTGTTTCACAATATAGTAGTAGTGTTTACACTTTACAGCTATAAAATGAATATAGTGTGAAAGCACTTTGAAATATGGATGTAGCTGTATAGTTTGTGCCCATATAATTTGACTGAGCGTAAGTCAAATTATACAAAGTTTGAATTTTCCATAAACATACATACCCTACATAATTTGAGAGGAACGAATTTGTATAGCTGTATGATATAATGTGTTCTGATCCTTATGATTTTATTTGATCTTATGGTAGCATTCCTATTTTTGGGTAGACCTATGAAGGACATACATAGCTATTTGAGGTTTAGTTAAATTGACCATGCAGAAACTCCAATTCATCTTTATTCTCTGCCTAGCTAATAGTCATGCAAGAACTATCTATGTATTTGATTCATTCTAAATACAGTTCCTATCCGAGGCGGACTTGACAGTGTTACATTGCTTGATTCTGAGGATTATGATGTGATTTTTGAGCAACTCTCTTTAAAGGATATTCTCTTGACGATTGATGGGGTTCAGTCTCGAGTTCATCTGCTTCGAGGTCGTCTCAGCAAGGCTCATTATGAAGGAAGAAATTTGGCATTTTCTGAGGGCAATACTCATGTCAGGGTGGCTCCGAAGAGACAGCATACTCAAAAGCGCTCATCTTATACAGAATGTAGATATACTAAACCACAGAAAAAGAAGAATCTAAATGTTTTGCTCAAGGATGATAGTGGACCAGCTTTTTCAGGGAGACCTTCTTTGCCTGACAGGGAAACCGATACTCCTATAAAAGATGCAGATAGGATTGCTGAAGAAAGAAGTGGAGAGGGCAAACACTCGAGGGAGAAAGCCATAACAATGGACCTTCTCTTGGGTATTGGCAATTACATACCAAATGGTTATATAGAGGATTTATGCAAAGAAGTAAGTCTTTGATCCTTTGCTTATTCTTATTCCTTTAATTATTTAGTGCTTGTTTGGATTTGGGTTGATGCTCTCAGAGTTGCTACTCAAGCGTTGGAATTTAAATCCTCATAAGCACAATAGGCTTTGATTTATAAAGTCCCCATTTACTATTTCTAGAGAAAATAGTCAAACATTATACACTGAAAAATATTGTAGGGATAGTTCCTTTACTTGTCTATGTTTAAATTAAAAAGTGTAATACCCATGTAAACATATGCTGTTTTTTCTTTAAAAAAATATAAAGAGATTCTGTTTCCCCACAAGAACTTAGAATTTGTAGTTATATGATTATATCTTGGATATGAGGTATGGGGTTTAGAATTTATTAGGATGTTGGGTTGTTTGTAAATCAGGTCCATCCAGAATTCACTACCTAGGGTGTGCATTGGTAGAAGATATCCCTAGTGAAATTTGCAGGTTATAAAATTGAAGGCATGAGGATGGCAACGTGACAAAGCAATTCATTTTTTACTTTGTTGTGCAAACTAACAAATATTAGTAATTTAGTATGTTATGTTTCTATATATGACAGTTTTGAAAGCTTAGTGATACTTGTGGATCTGTGGTTATGCCATATTGACCATTTCACTGATTTTGAACCACTTCCCAGAAAATGGTTAACGTGTTAGCTTCTTGGGCAATACATTTGCACTGGCATTTACTTGACTGTTTCTTTTTTGCAGAACGCTGACGATATCCTCATAGACAATCAAGCAACCAGTGATGTCTGTCAGCAGTTTGACAAGGCCAAGCATCTGCCTTCTGGAACTTCTTCCAAAGAACAGAACGTTTCTGCTCCAGTGGAAGTGAAGAACACTTGTGCTCCAGTAAAAGTTGATAGCACTTGTGCTCCAGTGGAAGTAGATACCACTTGTGCCCTAGCAGTGGGGCAAGAATCATCTGTTGAAAAGTCACCCTCGAAGGAGCCTGTCTCTTCTGGGAGCAAACAGGAACCGAACTCTAAGAAAAAGAGGAGGAAGAAAGGCTCTTTGTTTACCAGGAAGAAGCAGAGGAAAGAGGCGTCCAAAACAGCTGCTGCAAAGGAGAAAACTGAGGGCAGGCCGTCAGCTGCAAATACCTGGACTGAGAGCACGCCCTCTGCTGTAGCAAAGCAGAAAACCGAGGGCACACGCTCTGCTGCAACAGGGCCGCAAACCATGACAGCTCGCTCTGCTGGAAAGAAGCTCAAATCTGTAAATGAACCTGCAGATGTAAAGGAGCATGGATCTGGGAACTCATTCTCTGCATCGACAGAGCAGAAAACTGGGAAGCCATCCTCTGCAATGAAGAGGAAAGAGGCATCCGAAACACCTGCTGCAAAGGAGAAAACTGAGGGCACGGGCACGCTGTCAGCTGCAAATACCCAAACTGAGAGCACGCCTTCTGCTGTAGCAAAGCAGAAAACCGAGGGCACACGCTCTGCTGCAACAGGGCCTGAAACCATGACAGCCCGCTCTGCTGGAAAGAAGCGCAAATCTGTAAATGAACCTGCAGACGCAAAGGAGCATGGATCTGGGAACTCGTTCTCAGCATCGATGGAGCAGAAAACTTGGAAGCCATCCTCAGCAATGAAGAAGCAGAAAACTGAAAAGTCGTCCACTGCTGCAAAGAAGCATGGATCTGGGAACTCATCCCCAGCATCGATGGAGCAGACGATTGGGAAGCTTTTCTCAGCAGTGAAGAAGCAGAAAACTGAAACCTCGTCCACAGCTGCAAAGAAGCATGGATCTGGGAACAAGTCCTCAGCATCGATGGAGCAGAAAACTGGGAAGCCATCCTCAGCAGCGAAGAAGCAGAAAACTGAAACATCATCCACAGCTGGAAAGGAGCATGGACCTGGGAACTCGACCTCAGCATCGAAGGAGCAGAAAACTGGGAAGGGATCCTCAGCAGTGAAGCAGCAGGAAACTGTAAGCTCGTCTGCAGCTGCAAATAAGCAGGAGGCTGAAAGTGCGTCCTCAGCGAAAAAGAAGCAGGCGACTGATAACTCATCCTCCAAAGCGAAGAAGGAAGAGACTGCTGCGAGCGCCCCCTCGAAGCTGCTGGTTGAGAAGGCTGTTCTGGTGGCTGTAGATGGCAGGAGGAGTCAAAGGGTCCGGAAGCCCAAAGTTTTTGCTGAATGAAGCAGAGAGACTTCCTAGGGTCCCTGATGCATGTGTATGTATCGTGTCAGCTCGCCGCCAAATTCAGGTGGCAATATTTTGTTCCTATAGGAAGTGCTGGATCGCAGTGTAAGTGTACATATTAAGGGTGAAAGCAAGCCACCCAAATGGTTGGTAGGTCAGTAGATCAGTATGTTGGTTGGTTCTTTTGAACCCTCTCTTCTGGTTCTGGTGTAGCAGAATAATAGTATCATGCTGTGTTGCCTGTATACCGAAAAAGAAAAACAACTGAGAAAATTATGCCGTGTTATTGCAACTTGGCTTGCTGCATGGCCTTCACTTCATGGTGTCTCGGGGGTTTGATCTTTCCAATACCGCTTTGATATGGGTTCGTCTTTGCAGCTAATTAAATGGCCTGTGCTCGCGGTTTCTCATGGAGTCATGGAATGGAAGACTGATACAGAACACCGGATACTGATTCTCCATTGACGAACACGAGGACCTTGTCCATCGCCATGTGAACTCTGAGCGGCAAAGTGACCTTGACGCTGTCATGGGAATAGTATTTGCAGAAGACACCATGGTTAATCACGGTCCGTTTACAGAACTGTTCCAAACAATTTTCAAACAACCAGTGTGTCAGGTACTTCGGGGATAGAATCCGTATCTTCGTCAGGATCATTGTTGAAAGGATCTAGATGTTCGAGAGGGAGGGTGAATTGGGTTAATTATAAATTTCTTTGTAATAAACAACCTATGGTTAGCCCACTTAACCTCTTGTGTCTAGAAAGTGTTTCTATTGATCTAACGCATAAAAGTTTAGCAACATAAGTTTTAATCCTACTCTAGCATGATAATTATAGGAATGTAAATGACAAGTAATGAATTGCTCAAAGTAAATGCTTAAACTAAAGAGAGGAGAAGGAACACGGCGATATTTTGTCGAGGTATCGGAGAATCGTCACTCCCCACTAGTCCTCGTTGGAGCACCCGTGCAAGGGTGTAGCTCCCCCTTGATCCACGCAAGGATCAAGTACTCTCTACGGGTTGATTCTTTGACACTCCGTCGCGGTGAATCACCCACAACCACTCATAACTTGAGTTGGGTCACCCACAAGCTCCGCCGGATGACCATCAAACTCCCAATCACCACCAAGCCGTCTAGGTGATGGCGATCACCAAGAGTAACAAGCACGAACTCTCACTTGACCACGACAAGTCTAATGAGAAGGGTGGATACACACTTTGCTACTCTTGCTTCACTAATGAGGGCTCTCTTTAGGATTCTCAAATCTCAATCACCTCACTAGGACCTTGCTCTTCTTGGCACTCTCAAACGTGTTTCTCAGCCATTGGAATAAGCAAAAGTACACCCACACACGAGTGGATGTTGTATTTATAACACCGGCTGAAAAACGAACCGTTATGTGCCTCTGCGGGGTGACCGGACGCTCCGGTCAGTACACCCCGAACTCCAGTGGTTAAGTGTTGACCGGACGCTGGCCAGCGTCCGGTCAGCACTGACCGGACACGTCCGGTCACGTTTTCCTCTCACTGGAACCTTACTGATGTCGACCGAACGCTGGACCCCCAGCGTCCGGTCACTTGCTGAGCTGCGTCCGGTCAGTAGCCGGAACCTGATCAGCGTCCGGTCAGCATTGACCGGATGCGTCCGATAAGGATTCTCCCTCTCTGGGACCTTACTGATGTCGACCAGACGCTGGCCCTCAGCGTCCAGTCACTTGACCTCTCAGCATCCAGTCACTTCCAGACACTTTCTCCTTGGTCAAATGAACTGACCGGACCCTGAGCCAGCGTCCGGTCACATCGGAGCCAGCGTCCAGTCAGTATTTGACCCTCCATTCACTTCCAACTCTCGATCATATATGAATGAAGTTTGCTCCATTTGATCAAAGGGCTGTTAAGGAGCTACCTAGTGCTAGATTTAGCAAGTGTGCACCACACCTAACTCACTAGACTCACCTAGGTTAAGCTACCCGTTCATACCCCCTTAATAGTACGGTCAAAGGAAAAACAAAGTCCTAAACTACTCTAAGTGTCTCTCCAACTCTAATCGATACTTAGAACTAGTCTATCCTTAACCTTGTCGTCCAACCTTTGAAAACCGAAACGATTTCCATCGTAGGGGCATGACAACCATAATTGCCCAATCGATCTCCATTACCGTGACCTAACTTAATTGCCTCTGCAAAACACACGTTAGTCACAGTAATCATGTATTATCATTAATCACCGAAACCCAACTAGAGGCCTAGATGCTTTCAATCTCCCCCTTTTTGGTGATTGATGACAATACTACCTCGAGTATGTGAAAGAGATGAGGTTTTTAACATGCTTGGATTATATAAGCTTTTGGTAATAAGAACAAAAGTGTTAGGCAAGCTTATATGACCCAAGCCAACATGATGTACTCAAAAGATATGAAATAAGCATGAGTACAAGTAATGAAGCTCATTTGTATCGGAGTAAAACGCAGAAGCAAAAGCAAATGAGCATAGCACAAGTGATATAACATATAAATGATTCAAAGTAAAGAGCACACATGTCACATATCACGATCACGTAGATATCACTATCACATAGATATAGTAGTAAACATGAATGCATAAAGTATCACACATAAAACTCCAAATGTAATAGATAAGCAAATAAAAGATAGACTCCCCCTAAATAGTCGCTCCCCCTAAGACTATCATACTCGAACCCTCTCCCCTTTGGCGTCAAACACCAAAACCTAAGGGTCGGTCGGCGAGGCGGCAGCGGACGAGCCGGGCGCTGAGGTACGAGGAGCGACCTGAAACTAGGCGCCATCATCATCTGACCCTGAGCTCTGAGCAGTCTAACCCTCTGTAGCTGGAAGCGATGCTGAAGCAGTCTGGGTCGGATCAGAAAGAGGAGCTACTGTAGGCTGTGCTGGTATGACTAAAGCAGCTAGCTCTGATGATGCCATGGAGGAAGGGAGCGTCTCGGTAGTCCCGATAATAGGTGCAATGATAGAAGGACCTGGGACATGCAAGTATGGAGGAGTAGGCTGCCCTATCAACTCACTGAAGGAAGCACCAAGGCTCCTAGACACTGTAGTCTCTAGCACTAGCAGCAAGGACGTCTCTGCCGGTGTGAAGCTCGTCTGAAAAGGTGTGAACTGCGGGGCTATCACTAGCAAAGCAAAATACTGAGACACCTGCTCTGTAGGTGAAGCATACTATGCTGGTGACTGTCCCTGACTCTGAAGCCCACTAGGCTATAATACTGGAGTCATTGAAGTGGTGGCAGGCTAACCAAGCTGGGGCGAAGGCTGTGGCGGTGGTGCCCCAATCGCTGTCACTACATGCTGCATGAATCCGAGAAGCTGCTGCTGCATGAGAAGCTGCTGCTGTATGGCCTACTGCTGCTGCTGCTGGATGGCCTGCTACTATCTCTGGAACTTGTCCTACCGAGTTTGAAACTGTGCAAATGTAGCAGCGGTCTCCTGAGCCTGACGAGCCTGGCCCTGCCTCATCCGCTCAAGTATAGCAAGAAGAGCGGGGTCTGTCTGCGGTGCAGGTGGCGCTGAACTAGAGCTGCCGACCTCATGGTCATGTCGTCATGGAGGCATCTGAGGAATGGGTTGGTAGTCATCATCAGAACTGTCACTGGGGTCGCTCACGACCGTCCCCTCCTGCTGAGGAAGCTCCACCTCCTCTGTAGCTGCAATACCCCTGATAATATCATCCTGCTGGGCTGCAGACTCTGGCACATCGGGACGACGGCACGGCTAGCTAGGTGCCTATGGTGTGCTGTGACAGATCATCTGAGTCATGTTGTATGCAGGAAATTCCATCGTAGCACCACTGTACTCAGCAAGCATCTCTGGTGGCCTCACAGTAACTGCCCTATGAATAAGAAAAGTGATCCAGTGGGCATATGGTAGCTGCCTGTGACCTCTGAAGCCCTCTACAATAGTGTCCTCCATCTCTGATAGAAGAAGATCCTAGATGTCAAATGCTGTCTGCTGCATCAGAGAGTTGATAAGACACAACTATATGCGAGTCAAGCCCTCGTGATACCCCATCCTCGGAAGCAATGTCCTCCTCATGACAGCCTCAAGCACGCGAGCAGTAGAAGTAAGGTCACTAGGGTTCTTGCGCGACCCCTCGCCAAAGGGCTCTGTGAAGCAGTGGCGAACCAAGTCCGTAGGGGGCACCATACCGCCATGAGGGCGTCTGGGAGGCACTGTCTGTCCATAGAAAACCTCATGTAACCTGACAGACTGCTCCTGAAGCCTGAGTATCTCCCTAACCCTAGTGCTCATCAGCTGGTAGTCTCTGCCTCTGAATGCAAAGTGAATATAGTTATGCTGCGGGTCAATCCAGAGAGAAGCATAGAACTGATGAACCCAAGATGGAACATATAATCCAGTCCATCCAATCAAGTCTGTCAGCCCCGGCAGATATGCAAGGTAGGGGCGAATGTGCTCTCCGGCTGCTGCAACAATAGACTCTATGTTGCACACTCTCTGAGATCTAAAAATAGTTCTACTATTAAGATATGCATTGTAGAAATCCTCCTGAAGTGGTGTGTAGAAGCCCTCTGATGCTCTCTCATCCCTCCTGGGTGGAAACCACACCTCAAAGTCCATGAACCTCAGCTGCTGCACCTATTTGGCCGTGGCGGCCCTCAGGTCAAGATGGGTCACTGGAGGCGGACCCTGTGGTCTAAGCGCTAGACGAGAACCCCTCCGTTGAGTGTCTGGCCTCGGTGTAACTGGAGCACGGGTACGACCAGAGCGAAGTAACTGTGGCTGATGTGCCGGCTCTATCTCCTCGGCCTACTCACTCTCCTGAGTCTGCTGTGCTGGCTGTGCCTCCTGAGTCTGCTCTGCTGTCGGTGGCTGCTATTGTGACTCCCCCTGAGGCTGACCCTCATCAATGGCAACACGCCGTCCTCCAATCATGAGAGTCCCAACTGGACCACCATGAAGGCGCTCAACTCGCTCAAGTGTAGCCCTCACTTATGGTGAAAGTTGATCTGCGATCTAGACTCCATTGCGACCACCTCCTCTCTCAGTACGCTCTGCGGCCTCTGTAACTGCAATAGCTCTCGCTGTCTCTGCATCTAGATACTTGCGCTTCTTTGTTGTATTCTTCTTCGTTACCTTACCTTTTGGATCTACAGGCAAGTGAGGCGGACGCCTTGGATCCTCATCACCTAGACCACCTCCGGCATTCTTGACACGAGCCATCTGACAAGGACTACTGCCTCTAGCAAAGATCAACTGCCGCTGACACTTTTGAGGCTTGGCCTCGTTCCGTACTCGCGAGCTTGGCCCCGAGTTGACTGACAACTGCCACTATGACCTCAACGGCACCGACTCGTTGCACGATGGAATAGATAGGATATACAAATAATTTTAATTATTCATCTAGAGATACGAAACCCTAATAGAGCAAGCAATTAGGTACGAAATTGAAACACGGGCTTGCTACCTGACGAACCGGTGAATCGACGAGAAGAGATACGAACGGGGAACCACTAGATCGGCTAGGGTTAGGGTTCTGGCGAGGTGCGATGGCCGAGCGATGCAATGTTAGCCCTGGAGCTATGCTGTGGCAAGGGTGGCGCTAGGGTAGAGGCTCGGCGGCGGTGGAGGTGGCACGGGCGGCGTGTAGGAGTAGCACGGTGCGGTGGTGAGCAGGGCGGCATGGCACGGTGGAGGTGGCACGGCCGACATGTGGGAGCAGCACAGCGTGGTGGTGAGCAGGGCGGTACGGTGCGGTGGAGGCGGCACGGGCGGCGTGCAGGAGCAGCACGGCGTGGTGGCGAGCAGGGCGGCACGGTCGGCGTGCGGGAGCAGCACGGCGTAGGCAGGGCGCTGCGACGCAGCGGATGCTCGATGCTGAAGATGGCGGCTCGGGGCGGCGCGGCGAAGTTGGCGGCTAGGGTTAGGCGTGGATGCGGAGCTAGGCACGACGGCGCGACGGTTATAAGGGCCCCCCGACGGAGTTGGATAAGGAAAGAAGAAAGGAGATTGAAATCCGCACGACTCCTATTGACTGGACGCTCTAATGGCAGCGACCGGACGCTGCCACCCAGCGTCCGGTTGATTCCAGAGAGGTCCAAAACCTCTGGAATCACGACCGGACACGTCCGGTGGACACCGACCGGACGCAGCCAGAGTCCAGTCAATATAGCCTTCGTCTTCTCCATACGACCGGACGCTGGAACACCTTCTGACCGGACGCTGAAAGGCAGAGTCCGGTCACTCCTTCGCAGCAAGTTCACCTCCTGTGAACTGACCGGACGCTGGACTTCAGAGTCCGGTGCAGCGTCCGGTCACTCTTTTTTCAGCAAATCTTCAAAGTTCTTCGTGCTGCCTGTTCCCAATCAAGTCCCAACTTGAATAAGATCCAAATAAACACCAATTGGGACTGATGTGAGTGATCTCTCTCAAACCCTCAAGTTTTACAAAATATTTTGCCTTAGGCTATAATTCTTTTTAAGAAAATAGGCAATAAGAGGGCAATTTGAAGACAAACGACAAAACAACATTCATGCATATGTAATGCAATATTTGTAAGTAAATCTAGTTGCTTGTCAAGTTTGATCCAAGGGTAAGCTTCTTCACACGCTTTTCAGTGGTTATCTTAACCATGTTAGACAAGCCCTATATGCATTACAAAACATTAAACGTGTTGTATAATACAATGCAATGCAAGGGACAACACAAGCTCATTTTTTAGTAAAGTTACTAAAATCAAGCACATTGAGCTCATTTCGCAATTGAAAGGATCAAGATGCCCAAGAGGGGGGGGGGGGTGAATTGGGCTAATTCTAAATTTCTTTCAATAATTAAATCATATGGTTAGCCCAATTAACCCCTTGTGCCTAGATACTGTTTCTAATTGTTCTACCGCACAAAAGACTTGCAACCTAAGTTCCAATCCTACTCTAGCATGGCAATTCTATGAATGTAAAGACAAGAATTGAATTGCACAAAGTAAATGCTCAAAGTAAATAGAGAAGGAGGAACACGGCGATGTTTTGCCGAGGTATCAGAGAGTCGCCACTCCCCACTAGTCCTCGTTGGAGCACCCACGCAAGGGTGTAGCTCCCCCTTGATCTGCGCAAGGATCAAGTGCTCTCTACGGATTGATTCTTCGACACTCCATCGTGGTGAATCACCCACAACCGCTCACAACTTGAGTTGGGTCACCCACAAGCTCCGTCGGGTGATCACCGAACTCCCAATCATCACCAAGCCGTCTAGGTGATGGCGATCACCAAGAGTAACAAGCACGAACTCTCACTTGACCACGACAAGCCTATTGAGAAGGTGGATGCACACTTTGCTACTCTTGATCTTCACTAATGAGGGCTCTCTTTAGGATTCTCAAATCTCAATCACCTCACTAGGACCTTGCTCTTCTTGGCACTCTCTAAGGTGTTTCTCAGCTGTTGGAATGAGCAAAAGTACCCCCACACACGAGCGGAGGTTGTATTTATAACACCGGCTGAAAAACGAACCGTTATGTGCCTCTGTGGGGTGACCGGATGCTCCGGTCATATTGACCGGATGCTCCGGTCATGTTGACCGGACGCACCGGTCAGTATACCCCGAGCTCCAGTGGTTAAGTGTTGACCGTACGTTGGCAGCGTCCTATCAGCACTCACCGGACACGTCCAGTCACCTTTTCTCCTCACTGGAACCTTACTGATGTCGACCGAACGCTGGACCTCTAGAGTCCGGTCACTTGCTGAGCAGCGTCCGGTCAGTAGCCGGAACCTGATCAGCGTCCGGTCAGCATTGACCGGACACGTCCAAGCAGGATTCTCCCTCTTTGGGACCTTACTAGAGTCGACTGGACGCTGGCCCTCAGCGTCTGGTACCATGACCTCGTAGTGTCCGGTCACTTCCAGACACTTTTACCTTGGTCAAATGAACTGACTGGACCCTGAGCCAGCATTTGGTCACACCGGAGCCAGCGTCCGGTCAGTATTTGACCCTCCATTCACTTTCAACTCTCGAACATATGTGAATGAAGTTTGCTCCATTGGATCAAAGGGTTGTTGTGGAGCTGCCTAGTGCTAGTTTTAACAAGTGTGCACCACACCTTACTCACTAGACTCACCTAGGTCAAGCTACCCGTTCATGCCCCCCTTAATAGTACGGCCAAAGGAAAAACAAAGTCCTAAACTACTCTAAGTGTCTCTCCAACTCCAATCGACACTTAGAACTAGTCCATCCTTAACCTTGTCATCCATCCTTTGAAAACCAAAATGATTTCCATCGTAGGGGCATGACAACCATGATTGCCCGATCGATCTCCATTACCGTGACCTAACTCAATTGTTTCTGCAAGACACATGTTAGTCACAGTAATCACGTATTGTCATTAATCACCGAAACCCAACTAGGGGCCTAAATGCTTTCAATCTCCCCCTTTTTGATGATTGATGACAATACTACCTCGAGTATGTGAAAGAGATGAGGTTTTTAACATGCTTGGATCATATAAGCTTTTGACAATAAGAACAAAAGTGTTAGGCAAGCTTATATGACCCAAGCCATCATGATGTACTCAAAAGATATAAAATAAGCATGAGTACAAGTAATAAAGCTCATTTGCATCGGAGTAAAACGCGGAAGCAAAGGCAAATGAGCAAAGCACAAGTGATATGACATATAAAGAATTCAAAGTAGAGAGCACACATGTCATATATCACGATCACGTAGATATCACTATCACATAAGCACACATGTCATATATCACGATCACGTAGATATCACTATCACATAAATATAGTAGTAAACATGAATGCATAATGTATCACACACACAAATGAATAATAGTTTATCACACATATCAAAACTCCAAATATAATAGATAAGCTAATATAATAACTAAGCTCCCCCTAGATAAGTAGCTCCCCCTAAGCCTAACATACTCAAACCCTCTCCCCCTTTGGCGTCAAACACCAAAACCTAAGGGTCGGTCGGCGGGGCTACAGCGGATGAGCCGGACGCTAAGGTACGAGGAGCAAGGTGGAACTGGGTGCCATCATCATCTAATCCTGAGCTCTGAGCTATCTGACCCTCTGTAGCTAGAAGTGATGCTGAAGCAGTCTGGGTCAGATCAGGAATTGGTGTTGCTGTAGGCTGAGCTAGTATAACTGAAGCAGCTGGCTCTGATGATGCCATGGAGGAGGGGAGCGTCTCTGTCATCGCTGTGATAGGTGCAGCCATAGAAGAACCTGGAGCATGCAGGTATGGAGGAGTGGGCTACCCTATCAACTCACTGAAGGAGGCTCCAAGACTCCTTGAGACTGAAGTGTCTGGCTCAAGCAACGACGACGTCTGTGCTGGTGTGAAGCCCGTCTGGAGTGGTGTGAACTGTGGGGCTACCACTGGCGAAGCGAACCACTAGGACACCTGCTCTGTTAGTGAAGCATACTGTGCTGGTGACTGTCCCTAACTTTGAAGCCCACTAGGCTGTAACGCTGGAGTCATCGAAGTGGTAGCAGGCTAACCAAGCTGGGGCGAAGCCTATGGCGGTGGGGGCCCAATCGCCTGCACTACATGCTGCATAAACCTGAGAAGCTGCTGCTGCATGAGGATCTACTGCTAATGCATAGCCTACTGCTGCTACTATAGTGCCTGTGTCTGCTGCTGAATAACAAGCTGCTGGCACTGGAACTCATCCTACCGAGTCTAGAACTGAGCAAGTGTAGCAGCTGTCTCCTGAGCCTATCTGGCCTGGTCCTGCCTCATCCGCTCAAGTATAGCAAGAAGAGCGGGGTCAGTCTATGGGGTAGGTGGCGCTAAACTGGAGCTACCGGCCTCAACATCATGTCATCATGGAGGCATCTGTGGAATGGGCTGGTAGTCATCATCAGAACTGTCACTGGGCTCGCTAGTGACCAACCCCTCCTGTTGAGCAAGCTCCTCCTCCTCTGTGGCTACAATATCCCTGATAATATCGTCCTGCTGGGCTGTAGTCTCTGGCACCTCTGGATGATGACGCAACTGACTAGGTGCCTGTGGTGTACTATGGCGGATCATCTAAGTCAGGTTATAAGCAGGAAACTCTATAGTGGCACCACTGTACTTAGCAATCATCTCAGGTGACCTAACTGAAACTACTCTGTGGATAAGGAATGTAACCTAGTGAGCATAGGGTAGCTGCCTATGACCTCTGAAGCTCTCAGCTATAGTGTCCTCCATCTCCGACAGAAGAAGATCCTAGATGTCAAAGACTGTCTGCTGCATCAGAGAGTTAAGAAGCCATAGCTAAATCCGAGTCAATCCCTCTCTGTATCCCATCCTCGGAAGTAAAGTCCTCCTCATAATAGCCTCAAGCACACGAGCAGTGGGCGTGAGATCACTAGGGTTCCTCCTCGACCATTCGCCAAAGGGCTCTGTGAAGCAGTGACGTACCAAGTCTGTAGGGGGTACCATGCCACCATGAGGGCATCTGCGGGTGTAGTCTGTCCATAGCACACCTCATGGAGCCTGACTAGCTGCTCCTGAAGCCTGAGAATCTCCCTGACCCTGGTGCTCATCAACCGGTAGTCTCTCCCTTCGAATGCAAAGTGTATAAACCTATGGTGGGGTCAATCCAGAGAGATGCATAGAACTGACGAACCCAAAATGGAACATATAATCCGGTCTGTCCAATCAAATCTGTCAGCCTTGGCAGATATGTAAGGTAGGGGCGAATGTGCTCTCTAGCTGCTACAACAATAGACTCTATGTTGCACACTCTCTATGGTCTAAAGACTGCTCCGCTGTTCAGATAAGCATTATAGAAATCCTCCTGTAGGGGTGTATAGAATCTCTCTGATGCTCTCTCATCTCTCCTGGGTGGAAACCACACCTCAAAGTCCACAAACCTCAGCTGCTACACCTGCTTGGCCGTGGCGGCCCTCAGGTCAAGATGGGTCACTAGAGGTGGACCCTGTGGTCGAGGCGGTGGACGAGAACCCCTCCACTGAGTGACTGGCCTTGGTGAAACTAGGACACGAGTATGACCAGAGCGGCGTAACTGTGGCTGTGGTGCCGGCTCTGTCTCCTCGGCCTGCTGAACCTGCTCACCCTCCTGAGACTGCTGTGCTGTCTGTGGCTCCTAAGTCTGCTGAGCTGGTTAAGGCTCTTGAGTCTGTTGTGCGGGCTGAGGCTGCTGCTGTGGCTCCCCCTGAGGCTGAACCTCGTCAATGGCAACACGCCGTCCACCAATCATGAGGGTCCTAGCTAGACCACCATGAAGACGCTCAACTTGCTGAAGTGTAGCCATCGCCTCTGGTGAAAGCGGATCAGCAATCCAGACTCCACTGCGAGCGCCTCCTCTCTCGGCACGCTCTGTGGTCTCTGCAACTACGGTGGCTCTCGCTGTATCTACATCTAGATACTTGCGCTTCCTGACTGCCAGCTTCTTGGTTGCCTTGCCTTTAGGTTCTGTAGGATGGCGAGGCAGGGGCCTCAGATCATCATCACTAGGACCACCTCCGACATTCTTTGTACGAGCCATCTGAAAGATCTGAGATGAATCAACTGCCGCTGACAAAGATCAACTGTCACTGACACTTTCGAGGCTTAGCCTCGTTCCGTACTCGCAAGCTTGGCCCCGAGTTGACTGACAACTGCCACTGACACCTCAATGGAACTGACTCGCTGCACGATGGAATAGAAAGGATATACAAATAAATACAATATATCTAAAGATGCGAAACCCTAGGAAGCAAGCAATTTAGATACGAAATTGAAACGACGGGGCTTGCTACCTATCGAACCGATGAAACGGTGAGAAGAGGAACGGATCGGGGGACACCGAATCAGCTAGGGTTGCTGGTCGGCGAGGATCGGCAATGCGATGCGGTGAATCGACGGCCGAGGGTCCGCCGTGCTAAAACTAGGGCAGTTAGGGTTCTAAAGTTAGGGTTTACCGACGCTGGTTGTGGGCGGCACTGCGGTTGTGGAGGCACGACGGTGAGGCAAGGCGCGGGCGTGGAGGAGCTGCTGTGGTGGCTCTGGTGGTGGGCACAGGCAGGGAACGGCGCTGCTGCTAGGGCACGGTGGCGCTGGTGGGGCAGCAAGGAGGCGCGCATGATGCGGTGGTGCGCGGGCTCGGGACAGCGTGGTAGGGTGGCACTGGAGCGGTGGTATGGGCGCTGCAGGGGCTACGGCACGGTGGCGCAAATACACGCGAGCGCGGGCAGGAGCTGCGGTGGCAAATCTAGCGGGCGAGATGCGGCGGCTCAAGATGATGAGGGTGCGGCTGCGATGTCAACGGATAGAATAGGTCAAAACACCGGCGCTTTGGTTAAATAAGGTGCCCCCCGAGTCAGAAAAGGAAACGGAGAAGAGCCCTGAAACCGCACGAAATCTACTGATCGGACGCTCCGGTGGCAGCGACCGGACGCTGCCACCCAGCGTCCGGTCGATTCCAGAGAGGTCCAAATCCTCTGGAATCACGACCGGACACATCTGGTGGACACCGACCGGACGTAGCCAGAGTCCAATCAATACAACCTTCGTCTTCCTCCTCACGACCGAACGCTGAAAGCCTTCTGATCGGACGCTGAAAGCCAGAGTCCGGTCACTCTTTCTTCAGCAAATCTTCAAAGTCCTTCGCGCTGCCTGTTCCCAATCAAGTCCCAACTTGAATAAGATCCAAATAAACACCAATTGGGACTGATGTGAGTGACCTCTCTCAAACCCTCAAGTTTTTCAAAATATTTTGCCTTAGGCTATAATTCTTTTTAAGAAAATAGGCAATAAGAGGGCAATTTGAAGACAAACGACAAACAACAATCATGCATATACAATGCAATACTTGAAAGTAAATCTAGTTGCTTGTCAAGTTTGATCCAAGGTTAAGCTTCTTCACACGCTTTTCGGCTATTATCTTAACCATGTTAGACAAGCCCTATATGCATTACAATACATTAACCATGTTGTATATTACAATGCAATGCAAGGGACAACACAAGCTCAATTTTTAGTGAAGTTACTAAAATCAAGCACATTGAGTTCATTCCGCAATCTACAAAATGTTGCCTCATCTAGCGGTTTAGTGAAGATATCCACCAATTGATCCTCGGTCCTTACACCTTCTAGTGATATATCATTTTTAGCGACATGATCTCTAAGAAAATGATGGCGAATATCTATGTGTGGTGTCGACCTTCCCAATGATGAAGCCCTTCTCAATGAGGAAGTCCCGAAGGCGCTCATACCAAGCTCTTGGGGCTTGCTTAAGCCCATATAGTGCCTTGGACAACCTATAAACATGATTAGGATATCTAGGGTCTTCAAACCCGGGAGGTTGATCAACATAGACTAGTTTATTAATAAAGCCATTTAAAAAAAACACTTTTCACATCCATTTGATAAAGTTTTATTTTATGATGTGATGCATATGCAAGAAGGATACGGATGGCTTCTAATCTTGCAACCGGGGCAAAGGTCTCTCCAAAATCCAAACCTTCAACTTAAGACAACCCCTTTGCAACTAGTCTTGCCTTGTTCCTCACAACACCTTGATCATCTTGCTTGTTTTGGAACACCCACTTTGTTCCAATGACTCTTGCACCTTTTGGCTGCTCTTCAAGAGTCCAAACTTCATTGCGAGTGAAGTTGTTCAACTCTTCATGCATTGCATTTATCCAATCCGGATGTTGAAGAGCTTCTTCTACCTTAGTAGGCTCAAAGCAAGAGACAAAAGAGTGATGAGCAAGAAATGAAGCAAGTTTTTGAGATTGAGTCATTACACCCTTTGATGGACTCCCTATGATGAGATCTTGTGGATGATCTTGAAGTAGAGGTGTATTTTTTCTATGGACCACTTAAGGGGGAGGTTGTGGAGCATCAACATCTTGTGCTTGTACCACCATTTGTTCATGGGAGACATGAGTATCTTCATTTTCTACTCTCCCATCTTTTTCACCATCTTGTGGCACACTTGATGAAGAAGGTGGATCAATCACTTGTACATCATCTTCATTATCTTTAGGCTTGATGTCTCCAACCAGAATGTTCCTCATAGCCTCCCTCAATGGTTCATCACCTACATCATCAAGATTCTCATGTGCTCCTTGGGAGCCGTTAGATTCATCAAATTCCACATCATATGTTTCTTCAACCAAGCCGGTGGCATGATTAAATACTCTATATGCTTTGGACTTTGATGAGTAACCAACAAGAAAACCAATATCACAACATCTTTGGAACTTCCCTAGGTGTTGCCGCTTCTTGTAGATGTAGCATTTGCAACCAAACACCCTAAAGAAGGAGACGTCTGGCTTCTTCCCATTGAGCAACTCATAAGGTGTCTTGCCAAGGAACTTTTGAAGGAATAGGTGGTTTGATGCATAGCATGCGGTGTTGATTGCTTCTGCCCACAGAGCTTCGAGGGTGTTGTACTCATCAAGCATTGTTCTTGCAAGAGTGATCAATGTCTGGTTCTTCCTCTCAACTACACCATTTTGTTGAGGAGTATATGTTGCGGAGACTTCATGTTTGATTTCCAACTTCATCACAATAAGCTTCTATGTTTGTGTTGTCAAATTCTTTCCCATTGTCACTTCTTATCTTTTTGAGCTTCACTTCAAATTCATTTTGTGCTCTCTTGGCAAACTTCTTGAAGCATGATGCAACTTTAGATTTGTCATGAAGGAAGAATACCTATGTATACCTTGAATAATCATCAACAATCACAAGACAATAAAGATTTCCTCCCAAACTCTTGTATGTTGTTGGTCCAAATAAATCCATGTGAAGGAGTTCTAGCACTCTTGCGGTTGACATGAAAGCTTTTGTTAAATGGGTATTTGCAACTTTCTTGCCGGCTTGACATGCACTACAAAGCTTGTCCTTCTCAAACTTCACATCCTTCAACCCTCTCACCAAATCATTCTTCATAAGCTTGTTGAGTGAGCTCATCCAAACATGAGCAAGTCTTCTATGCCATAGCAACCCAAGTGTTGTTTTGGTGAATAGACATGTCTTCAAGTTTGCATCTTTGGAGGTGAAGTCCTCTAGATATAGGTTGTTGTATCTAAATCCTTTGAATATCACATGATCATCATCCTTCTTGGATACAACAACCTCCTTTTTGGTAAACAAGCATTGGAAGCCAAGATCACACAATTGTCCAACGGATAGCAAGTTGAAACTCAATGAAGCAACATATAGCACATTGGAGATGGAATGATCATTTGATATTGCCACTTTGCCCAATCCTTTGACCTTGCCCTTTGAGTTATCTCCAAATGTGATTCTTTTTTGCCCATCTACTTCTTCATCTAGTGAGGTGAACATACGAGGATCACCAGTCATATGTTGTGTGCAACCACTATCAATAACCCAATGACTTCCACTGGTCTTGTAATTCACCTACACACAAGAGATCAAGCTTTAGGAACCCAAACTTGTTGAGGGCCCTTCACCTTCTCAACAAGTGACTTTGCAACCTAAATTTTCTTAGGCCTATTCTTGTTGGGAGGACCTAAGAACATCACTTTCATCTTTCCACTAGAATCCTTTCTAAGCATGTAGTGAGCATTGAAGGCAAAGGGTCTAGCATGCTTGGGCAAGGGTTGCGGTGGTGGAGTTTGGCACTCATGAGCAAAGTGGCCTTCTTGTCCACACTCAAAGCATCTCTTTGGCTTTGGCTTTGATTGTTGTTGTTGAGCTTGAGCCTTCTTCTCTTTGTTTGCCATGTACCCAATGCCACTTCTATCCATCTTCATGACGGTGTTCATTAGAAGCTCACTTTGAAGATACTTGCCTCTAGTGAACTTGCTCAATCCAATCTTGAGATGCACTTTTTCCAACTTGAGCTTCTTGTTCTCTTCCTTGAGTGCATCACTACTTTTATCTTCCTTGAGTGCAACATTGTTTCTCTCTTCCTTGAGTTTCTTGTTTTCTTCTTTTAGCTTCTCATTCTCAAGAATCAAGTCACCATCATGATCAAGAGTTTCTAGCACAATGGTGTTGTGGATTTTGAACTCTTCAAACTCTTTCTTTAGCTTCTCATTGTCATGCTTGAGCTTGACATACTCATCATAGTCATTTCACTCAACCACTTGCTTGCCTTTGCCACTAGATCCTTGCTCAATGCTCTCATCAATTAAATCATCACATGATGTAGCTATATCAATCTTAACAATATTTTTAGTAGCATAATGTGGCTCATTTGGTAAAAATTCTTAGATTGTCATGATTAATCTTGAGAGTAGTATATTTATCTTTTAGCTTGTTATGGCTAGTGATGAGCTCTTTGTGCACCCACTCAAGTTTATCAGGTTTATCTTTAAGCTCTTTCTTAGAAGATTTGAGCTCCTTGAGTTTGGATGACATAGCATCATTTACTTCTCTAAACTCAACACTAGCCTTTTCGGCTATCTCACATTTAGCTAAAAGAGAATCATTCTTAATCTCAAGCTTTTTATTTTTAGCTCTAGTCTTTATAATGATCTTAGTGTATTTCTTTAGCAATTTAGCAAGATCATCATAGGTAGGTGACTCATATTCATCATCATCGCTATCACTATCACTATCATCATTATGAGCATGATCATCACCACTACTATCATCATCATGTGATACCTTTCATTCACCTTTGGCCATAAGGCATAGGTGTGTAGAGGATGATGGCGGTGGTGGCGGTGAAGATGATGAGTCAATCGCAATGGCGGCCACCTTCTCGTTGTCACTATCATCATCGGATGATCTACTAGATGAATCAATGTCCGTAAGCCAATCACCGATGATGTAAGCCTTTCCACTCTTCTTCTTCTTGTGGAAGTCCTTCTTGCCATCTCTCTTCTTATACGGCTTGTTCTTTTTCTTCTCATCTTCATCTTCATTGCTTGAGTCATCTTTCTTGCCCTTGTTCTTGTTCTTGAACTTGTCTTTCTTGGGCTTTGTGCATTGGTGAGCTAGATGACCAAGTTCTCCACAATTGTAGCAATCCATCTCGAAGATTGACTTCCTTCTAGAGCTTGTGAAGAACTTCTTCTTGCCATCAAACTTGATGCCACTCTTGTTGAGATTTTTTAGCATCTTGGTGGTCTTCTTCACCATGAGAGCAAGACTTTCATCATCAACTTCATCATCACTTGAGCTCTCATACTCAAGTCTTGCCTTGCCCTTCTCTTGACTAGCTTTGAATGCTGAGTCCTTATCTTTCTTCTTGGTAGAGGATGAGACATCTTGTGGCGTGATGTGCATGTACATCTCATGAGCATTGATCTTTCCCAAGATTTGTGTCGGTGTAGCGGTGGAAAGATCACCTTGATGTAGCACGGTCACAATATGCCCATATTTGTCAATGGGGAGGGCACTCAAGATCTTCCTTACAACATCGGATGGTTGCATTTAAGTGAGTCCAAGCCCATTGACTTCCTCTACAAGAACATTCAAACGTGAATACATTTCATTAGCACATTCCTTAGGAAGCGTTTCAAAAGAGTTGAGCTTTTTCATGACAAGATGATAGCGTTCCTCACGCTCACTCTTAGTTCCCTCATGGAGCGCACAAACGTCTGACCATAGTGCATGGGTGTCTTTGTGGTTTCTCACCCGATTGAACACATCTTTGCAAAGACCTCTAGAGATGGTGTTTCGAGCCTTTGCATTCCACTTCTTGTAATTCACCTCATCGCCTTGTAGGTTAGTAGCATCTTGAGATTTGGGGAAGCCTTGTGAGGTGGCTCTAAGTATACCAACATCTAGAGCCTCTAGATACGCCTCCATACGAATTTTCCAATAAGGAAAGTCATATCCCTCAAAGATAGGAGGTCCATCCCCGTGAGACATCTTGCTCTAGACGGTTAAGCCTAAAAACATGAGCACGAGGCTCAAATACCAATTGGAAGGATCAAGATGCCCAAGAGGGGGGTGAATTGGGCTAATTCTAAATTTCTTTCAATAATTAAATCCTATGGTTAGCCCAATTTACCCCTTGTGCCTAGATAGTGTTTCTAATTATTCTACCGCACAAAAGACTTGCAACCTAAGTTCCAATCCTACTCTAGCATGGCAATTCTATGAATGTAAAGACAAGAATTGAATTGCACAAAGTAAATGCTCAAAGTAAATAGAGAAGGAGGAACGCGGCAATGTTTTGCCGAGGTATCGGAGAGTCGCCACTCCCCACTAGTCCTCGTTGGAGCACCCGCGCAAGGGTGTAGCTCCCCCTTGATCCACGCAACGATCAAGTGCTCTCTACGGGTTGATTCTTTGACACTCCATCGCGGTGAATCACCCACAATCGCTCACAACTTGAGTTGGGTCACCCACAAGCTCCGCCGGATGATCACCGAACTCCCAATCATCACCAAGCCATCTAGGTGATGGCGATCACCAAGAGTAACAAGCATGAACTCTCACTTGACCACAACAAGCCTAATGAGAAGGTGGATGCGTACTTTGCTACTCTTGATCTTCACTAATGAGGGCTCTCTTTGGGATTTTCAAATCTCAATCACCTCACTAGGACCTTGCTCTTCTTGGCACTCTCTAAGATGTTTCTCAGCTGTTGGAATGAGCAAAAGTACCCCCACACATGAGTGGAGGTTGTATTTATAACACCGGCTAAAAAACAAACCGTTATGTGCCTCTGCGGGGTGACCGGATGCTCCGGTCATGTTGACCGAACGCACCGGTCAGTAGATATAGGTTGTTGTATCTAAATCCTTTGAATATCACATGATCATCATCCTTCTTGGATACAACAACCTCCTTCTCGGTAAACAAGCATTGGAAGCCAAGATCACACGATTGTCCAACGGATAGCAAGTTGAAACTCAATGAAGCAACATATAGCACATTGGAGATGGAATGATCATTTGATATAGCCACTTTGCCCAATCCTTTGACCTTTCCCTTTGAGTTATCTCTAAATGTGATTCTTTCTTGTCCATCTACTTCTTCATCTAGTGAGGTGAACATACGAGGATCACCAGTCATATGTTGTGTGCAACCACTATCAATAACCCAATGACTTCCACCGGTCTTGTAGTTCACCTACACACAAGAGATCAAGCTTTAGGAACCCAAACTTATTGAGGGCCCTTCACCTTCTTAATAAGTGACTTTGCAACCCAAATTTTCTTAGGCCTATTTTTGTTGGGAGGTCCTAAGAATATCACTTTCATCTTTTCACTAGAATCCTTTCTAAGCATGTAGTGAGCATTGAAGGCAAAAGGTCTAGCATGCTTGGGCAAGGGTTGTGGTGGTGGAGTTTGTCACTCATGAGCAAAGTGGCCTTCTTGTCCACACTCAAAACATCTCTTTGGCTTTGGCTTGGACTTATGTTGTTGTTGAGCTTGAGCATTCTTTTCTTGGTTTGCCAAGTACCCAATGCCACTTCTATCCATCTTCATGATGGTGTTCATTAGTAGCTCACTTTGAAGATGCTTGCCTCTAGTGAACTTGCTCAATCCAATCTTAAGACGCTCTTTTTCCAACTTGAGCTTCTTGTTTTCTTCCTTGAGAGCATCATTGTTTTTCTCTTCCTTGAGCTTCTTGTTCTCATCTTTGAGCTTCTCATTCTCAAGGATCAAACCATCATCATGAACAATAGTTTCTAGCACAATAGACTTGGTGGTTTTGAGTTCTTCAAGATCTTTCTTGAGTTTTTCATTGTCATTCTTGAGCTTGACAAACTCATCATAATCATCGGCTTCAACCACTTGCTTGCCCTTGCTACTAGAACTTTGCTCAATGCTCTCAATAATCAAGTCATCACATGATGTAGCTATATCAATCTTAACAACATCGTTAGTAGCATCATGTGGCTCATTGGATAAGAATTCTTGAGCAATAACAAGATCATCATAATTAACCTTAAGAGTAGTATATTCTTCTCTTAGCTTGTTGTGGCTAGTGATGAGCTCATTATGTGTCCTCTCAAGTTTATCATGTTTTTCTTTAAGCTCTTTCTTAGAAGATTTGAGCTCCTTGAGTTTGAATGATATAGCATCATTTGCTTCTTTAAGCTCAACACTAGCCTTTTCCGCTATATCACATTTGGCTAAAAGAGAATCATTTTTAGCTTCTAGCTTTTCATTTTTAGCTCTAGTTTTTATAATGATCTTAGTGTATTGTTTTAGCAATCTAGCAAGATCATCATAAGAAGGTGATTCATATTCATCATTATCACTATCGCTATCATCATCACTAGCATGCTCATCATCACTACTATCATCATTGTTAGATACCTTGCGGTCACCCTTGGCCATAAGGCATAGGTGTGTAGAGGATGATGGCGGTGGTGGCGATGAAGATGATGAAGAGTTGATAACAATTGCGGCCACCTTCTCATTGTCACTATCATCATTGGATGAGGCACTAGATGAATCAATGTCTGTGAGCCAATCACCGACAATGTATGCCTTTCCACTCTTCTTCTTCTTGTGGAAGTCCTTCTTCTTGCCATCTCTATTCTTGTATGGCTTGTTCTTCTTCTTCTCTTCTTCTTCTTCATTACTTGAATTATCTTTCTTGCCCTTGTATTTGTTCTTGAACTTGTCTTTCTTAGGCTTAGTGCATTGGTGTGCTAGATGACCAAGTTCTCCACAATTGAAGCAATCCATTTCGGAGATTGGCTTCCTTCTAGAGCTAGTGAAGAACTTCTTCTTGCCATCAAACTTGATGCCACTCTTGTTGAGCTTCTTTAGCATCTTGGCAGTCTTTTTCACCATGAGAGCAAGACTTTCATCATCACTTGAGCTCTCATACTCAAGTCTAGCTTTACCCTTCTGTTGGCTAGCTTTGAATGCTAAGTCCTTATCTTTCTTTTTGATAGAGGATGAGCCATCTTGTGGCGTGATGTGCATGTACATCTCATGAGCATTGATCTTTCCCAAGATTTGTGTCGGTGTAGCGGTGGAAAGATCACCTTGATGAAGCACGGTCACAATATGCCCATATTTATCAATGGGGAGGACACTCAAAATCTTTCTTACAACATCGGATGGTTGCATTTGAGTGAGTCCAAGCCCATTGACTTCCTCTACAAGAACATTCAAACGTGAATACATCTCATTAGCACATTCTTTAGGAAGCATTTCAAAAGAGTTGAGCTTTTTCATGACAAGATGATAGCGTTCCTCACGCTCACTCTTAGTTCGCTCATGGAGCGCACAAACGTCCAACCATAGTGCATGGGCGTCTTTGTGGTTCCTCACCCGATTGAACACATCTTTGCAAAGGCCTCTAAAGATGGTATTTCGAGCCTTTGCATTCCACTTCTCATAGTTCACCTCATCGCCTTGTAGGTGAGTAGCATCCCGAAGTCTTGGGAAGCCATGTGAGGTGGCTCTAAGAATACCAACATCTAGAGCTTCTAGATACGCCTCCATGCGAATTTTCCAATAAGGAAAACCATCTCCCTCAAAGATAGGAGGAGGTCCATCCCCGTGAGACATCTTGCTCTAGGCGGTTAAGCCTAAATACGTGAGCACAAGGCTCTGATACCAATTGAAAGGATCAAGATACCCAAGAGGGGGGGGGTGAATTGGGCTAATTACAAATTTCTTTACAATAAACAAAACCTATGGTTGGCCCAATTAACCCCTTGTGCCTAGAAAGTGTTTCTATTGATCTAACACATAAAAGTTTAGCACCCTAAGTTCCAATCCTACTCTAGCATGGCAATTCTAGGAATGTAAATGACAAGTAATGAATTGCTCAAAGTAAATGCTTAAAGTAAAGAGAGGAGAAGAAACGCGGCGATGTTTTGCCGAGGTATCGGAGAGTCGCCACTCCCCACTAGTCCTCGTTGGAGCACTCACGCAAGGGTGTAGCTCCCCATTGATCCACGCAAGGATCAAGTGCTCTCTATGGGTTGATTCTTTGACACTCCGTCGCGGTGAATCGCCCACAACCGCTCACAACTTGAGTTGGGTCACCCACAAGCTCCGCCGGATGATCACCAAACTCCCAATCACCACCAAGTCATCTAGGTGATGGCGATCACCAAGAGTAACAAGCACGAACTCTCACTTGACCACGACAAGCCTAATGAGAAGGGTGGATGCACACTTTGCTACTCTTGCTTCACTAATGAGGGCTCTCTTTGGGATTCTCAAATCTCAATCACCTCACTAGGACCTTGCTCTTCTTGGCACTCTCAAACGTGTTTCTCAGCTGTTGGAATGAGCAAACGTACCCCCACACACGAGTGAAGGTTGTATTTATAACACCGGCTGAAAAACGAACTGTTATGTGCCTCTACGGGGTGACCGGACGCTCCGGTCAGTACACCCCGAACTCCAGTGGTTAAGTGTTGACCAAACGCTGGCCAGCGTCCGGTCAGCACTGACCGGACACATCCGGTCACGTTTTCCCCTCACTGGAACCTTACTGATGTCAACCGGACGCTGGACCCCCAGCGTCCGGTCACTTGCTGAGCAGCGTTCGGTCAGTAGCCGAAACCTGATCAGCGTCCGGTCAACATTGACCGAACGCGTCTGATCAGGATTCTCCCTCTCTGGGACCTTACTGATGTCGACTGGACGCTGGCCCTCAGCGTCCGGTCACTTGACCTCTCAGCGTCCGGTCACTTCCAGACACTTTCACCTTGGTCAAATGAACTGACCGGACCCTGCGCCAGCGTCCGGTCAGTATTTGACCCTCCATTCACTTCCAACTCTCGATCATATGTGAATGAAGTTTGCTACATTTGATCAAACGGCTGTTAAGGAGCTACCTAGTGCTAGATTTAGCAAGTGTGCACTACACCTAACTCACTAGACTCACCTAGGTCAAGCTACCCGTTCGTTCCCCCCTTAATAGTACGGCCAAAGGAAAAACAAAGTCCTAAACTACTCTAAGTGTCTCTCCAACTCCAATCGACACTTAGAACTAGTCCATCCTTAACCTTGTCGTCCAACCTTTGAAAACCGAAACGATTTCCATCGTAGGGGCATGACAACCATAATTGCCCAATCAATCTCTATTACCATGACCTAACTTAATTGCCTCTACAAAACACAAGTTAGTCACAATAATCATGTATTGTCATTAATCACCGAAACTCAGCTAGGGGCCTAGATGCTTTCAATTGTTTTGGACATCGTCATCATCTTCCTCATATGAAAGGATGTTTAATACACATAATAGTTTAGATAAACACGTGAAATATTTGGAAGTTGCCCAAAAAAAGTATCCCCCGTCATCATCTATGACCATTGCAAATACGTGAGTTAGTGCAACTATGGGTAACAATAAATAAATGGGATCAAATAGTCTAGAGTGCTAAAAATATTGTAAATTAATTACCAGTGTCATCCAATACTTGTTGTGTCGGTATTACTGATGCAAACTCAATGCTTGGTCCAACGCTTTCTGTAAATCATATAATGGACATGGTTGAGATGGGAATAACATGGTATTAGGTGAATGAAACATAGTAGTACGGCTGACTCAAGTAAGGGTGTGTTATCATCCGCATGGTCTTTATCCATGAATTAGGTATCACTCTTGTGTTCCCACCAAAGCAACACTTAAACAACGTGTTGTGACAGGTTAACAATGCATGCCTTGCTCTAGATGGAACACATCTCCTATGTGTCATATCATATGGCTAGGTAGTATATCATCGCAATCATCTTCGTCCTTATATATCCTCTTAATCTGATGGGATATAAAGAGGCGTTGCACTAGACTTTGGAATATCCCAATAGTTGGGGTTTACTGTGGCTCCATGAGGCCTAACTACTTCCATGGTTGGCCACACAACCTAAGGAATATACATTGGGTTCTCCATAGCGATGGACTCAGGGTATAGAGTGTGCTTATGCACTTCCTTTCGTCTTCTCTACCCTGCTTTGATGGCCTCCTTTCGCCCTGTGGTTCTATAACTCAGTCACTGATGTTCACGTCTAGCCTCCCTCTCTTCTTGTGTCATCTTCATAATTAATTCTCTAAAGTACTGGCTTTTTGAATCTTTTTGTTCACCATGTTTATCAACAGGAATAGTAGCGCTAGTAAAAGCAAAGGTTGTGCATAGTGTCCACGCTATTTGTTGTATATAGTGGTTGCATTCCCCATATTATTGTTGCACTAATTATTAAGAATGTGTAGTTGTATGGACAAATTATTGAATATTATTATAATGAAGGGCATTGCAGGTATCACAATTTAGTAGTCTATGTCATGTTACCTTGGATACTTTAGGGAGCATAGATTCGGCCTTTCTTTGATGATACGCTTCACGACACTTCCTATTAACTTCATTACAATGGTCTTTGGTCATTGTTGCCTCGCTTCCTACTATTTATATTAATTTCATTCCGTTGCTCTTTAGTCATAGCCGCACGCCACGCTCGATCTCTTTGCCTTTTACGTTCCTTAGGATCGAAGACTTGTGTAAGTAAATTAGATTCACTTTGGCCACCTAATTATTTAATAGATAAAAAAACGTATTTGATTAGCACCTAATTAGCACCATTTACATTATATTCCAAAGCATCCATATATACATTTGATTGTTTTTATTTATCTTCATTGATCGGGTTTGTTGAGTTTCTAAATGTTGTTGAACAACCTTGTTCCTGATTTTCAATAGGTTCCATGTACGAGAGAATCTATAAGAATACATGAAGAGAGTCATTAGAATTTAGAATTTAAGGAAAAAGGAAGAACACGATTGATGAACCAATTGGACGAAATCGATTGAATTATTGTAGCTTAGAATTGAAAGTACATATGAGTCACCTGATGGAATTGAAAGTACATATGAGTCACCTGATGACAGACTGGAGCGCCGATTGATGATGGGGGCTTTGTGTGGTGGTGGTCTCAGTGACGACTTGCTTTTTGAGGCGTGGCTAGTGTCTGGACGTCCGGATAGATACGCGCGTCCGGATGCCTGCACAGCCCACCCCCGTCGGCCTTCGCCCCACCCCACGAGTGCACTCCGCCCCGCCTCTATGCCCACCGGTCCTTCCCCTGACCCCCATCCTCTCTCTCCGACTCTCCACATGGGCGACACTCGAGAACCGAGATGAGCAGCTAAGGATGAGCATGCCCCCAGCGTGCCCTGACCCGCAGCACCCTAGTTCGCCCGCCCCCAGCACCCTCGTCCCTGGCCCTCTGGGCGTCGCGCGCCCTATCCGCACAGCCCCTGACTCGCCCCTGGCCAAACAACGTAAAACACTTGCAACATGATGCAACATAAGACTAAAAATAGATGAAACATTTGGAACATGCACTTGCAACATGTGTGTGAAACATATGAAACATCTAAATAAAATACTTGCAACATGAAACCATTTGCTGCAACATAAGACTGAAATAGCTGAAACATTTAGAACATATATATTGTTGCAACATATGTGTGAAACATATGCAACATCCAGAAAAACGATTGCAACATATGTCTAAAAACAGATAAAATATTTTGGACAAACGCTTGCAATATGTCTCTAAAACACTTGCAACATACGCAACATGTGCAATATCCCACGATCTACTTTTGCAACATTAAGATGAAACAATTGTAACATACGTCTGAAACGTTTAAAACACTTGAAACATACATGCACAACATAGTGGAGGGAAGGCCAAGCCGATTGATTCCAGCCATCGGGGGTGGGAGCAGGTGGCGAGCCACGATGCGCGAGCACCACCAGCACCGGTCACGCTCATGGGTGCCCTTGGCTCGGCCGGGGAAGACCTAAGGCGCCACGACACGTGCGCCCCAGCGGCCATGGCGGGGTCAGCGACATGCCCAACGACGATGAGGGACAGACGGACAACGAGGGAGCGAGCGGCGCAGGCAACTGGGACTGGTGCGCGGTGGACCGGCGATGGGTGGAAGCCGGAAGGGCATGACGCGACAGCCTGACGAGCACGCGGTGAGGGAAGGGGGCAGATGGATGAGTGGCCACGCTGCTTTGGGCGCCGGACAGATAAGCCGATGAGGGAGTGGAAATTTGTTTTTTTTTGTTTCTAAAAGAGATGAGGCCCGCTTCTGCGGAGTCGCGTCCGGACGGAAGTCATGGGACGTGGTCCGTGACGGATCATTATTATCTTTTTTTTCATAATTTTCAGCGATGAGCATGGATGGAGTTGGCGTGGACAAGCCTAGCCTGGTGCCAGCTTGAACTCAGTAGGCTCTCCCACACCTCCGGTTCCCGTGGATGGCGTACGCGTTCACGATCAGCAGTGTCCCGCGGGGCACGTTTTGTGCTGTGTTTCACGTCTACGGCTGTGTTTCTTTCTTTCTTTTTTGTTTCGAGGTTGTGTTCACGTCGATCTGGTGAGTCTTTCTGTTTCCGTATTCTGGCAGAGATCGATGGTGTTTTTTTTCTTCTGTTTCCGTGTTCAAGCTAGCTTGCTCGCAATGATCTCCGACGCATGCGGTCTCGCAATCTCGTGCAGCGTGTGCTGGATTTGTCGTGTGTTGTGATGTGCTTGCTCAGCAGAGGAGATTTGTTTACGAGCCGGCCGGATTGCCACACGTTTTGACCGATCTGGCGCGCGCGCGCGATGCGGGGGAACGATCCGAGGTGGGGCCGGGTCGTCATCCAGTGGGGGAAGGAAGGCGCATGGTTTTGAAAAGAGAGTTTTACATGTGTGCCATAAGTTATCTACGTGCCATTAAAAAGTTTGAGCGTACCTAGATGCTATTAGCCAAAACTCTTTTGTTGTCCGCGCCCTTCAGTCTATATTCATTGCTAACGATGGATAACGGAGCTACGAAAAGACTTAAATACCCTTAGGCTAGAGAAGCGAGATAAAGTTCTATTTTTCCCTATGCCACTCTCTAGCTAAGTGTTTTTGGCACCAAACTGATTGCCGTTGACCATTCTTGACCGCACTAATTTAATTGATATTTAAATTATTTGCAATATTTTTTATTTTGAATATCACAAATTTGAAAATCTTGCTACTCTTATATTAAACAACATATTCCAACAGCTACATTTTCAATTTAGCTGGCATCCAAGACTAAAATCAAAACAAAAATAATATTAAGTTAAACTAATATTGAAAAAACAAAAACAATCTCATCTAGCATCTCCTTGTATTAACAATATTTAAAAAATATCAAACAATCCTTGTAAACAATAGAATATGGAGCGGGTTCACGGGCATCATGTTCGGTAGCCATGGACTCTCCTTGTCAGGGGCGGAGCCAAGGCCCGGCCACCTGGGCCGGTGCCCGGGCTCCTCTGCTGGCTGCTGCTGAGTGCTGACACATGAGCTGCTACCGCGCAGGAGCATGAGCATCTGCCATGCGAAGGGATCCTAGCGCAGGAGCATGACCATGAGCTGGCTGCTAGCTGCCGTGACACATTAGCGTTGCAAGTGAGAAATTTAATATTTAACACGTTCGCTCGTATCTCGATATTTAATATCCAATTCATAAGCCTTTTAATATTTGATCCTGCGCATGCGAATTCTTTTAATCCAAGAGATTTCTCATATTTTCTCTCCTTTTCTATTTCTAAATATCTCTTCTCACTCCTCACGACATGGGAAATGACAAAACTACCCGCGCATCCTTATCAACCGTTCGCGTTCCTTGGTCGCCGATCGCGACCGCACGAAGGATCGAGACCGCTCGCGGACGCCGCCACCTGACCCCACCCGTTGCCGGTGGCCGCCCATCCAGTTCACCTCCGCATGCCTAGGCCCCCTCCGCCCGGGGCGCGACGAGCGGCTGCGCGCTCGACCAGCTGCCGCCCGCTTCCTCCGGCCACTCCGGCGCCGCCGCCGGCCCCCATCCGCCCAACACCACTGATGGGTGTCGTCGCTGCATACTAGTTCTAGTCTTCGCAGTCGGCCTCCACCTCCATCACTCCGCCGCGCATGCCGCATGTGGTGGCCGTCAAGGTTGGGATCGATCCGCCACCTTGATCCAGCTGGCCGGCCAGCCGCATCGGACGGGTGGACGGCGCGCCGCATGAGCGATCGTGGCCGGGAGCGCGCGTCTGACCGCCCGCCGACTGCGCGCATGATGTCTGTTGCAGCTCCAATCCGGTCATGCATGCCAATATATACCGAGGCGCTGGGCGAGCATCTAGGCCATATGATAAGAGCGGAGGGTACTATCGTCAACTCGTATGTCCTAAACAGTGTAAAGAGACAACTAGAAATAAGAAATGAAAGAAATCCTTCATAATCCCATAGATTGAAAGAATTTGCGTTCACATAGTTAAATATTAAAAGGCTTGCGAATTGGATCTCAAATACTGATAGGCGTGTGAACTTAGGGTTAAATATTGAAATTTCTTCCTTGCAAGTAGAAAAGCATAATATGATTTTTTTTATCATGAGCATGAGCATTTTTCAGAGGAACAGTGGGACCCACCGAAGATCGCCACCCCCTCGCCGCGCCTTGGAGGCAGAGTAGGAACCTGTTGGCGACGCGCTGCGACGTCGCGACCTGCACGGGACGTCCGGGGCTGGGCGAGAGTGGATTTACTGTTTGTATGTGTGGCTGCACGGCACATCGTGGCCGTCGAAGTGTCCCAGCTCCATCAAGATTTGTGCTCGCTTGTGAATCGGCTTACTAAACCATTAAATTTAATAAGACCCTAAACCCTAATCCCTAAACCCTAAACCCTAAAACCAAAACCCTAATCCCTAAACCCTAAACCCAACATAACAGAGTGAGGAACGTAGCAGCATCAAGATTCGTACCATTGACTGAATGGAATAGGGCCCCGGCCACGTACACAAGCGGGGGAGGCTTTTCCCGGGGCTTTGGAGACGGTGCGCGAGGAGGGCGTGGCCCGCGCGGCAGAGGTGCGCGAGCAGGCAGCTGTGGCTGGGGAGTCACCACGTTCGTACTCTCCATCTGCTCCTCGTTGGCCTTGTCATCTCCTTACTCCTCGCTACTGTTTGCAGACGACAACCTGAGCGAGCAGGGCCGCGGCGCGAGTAAGCGGCGGCGGGGCGGCGGTGTGGCCTGGTGAGGAGCAGTCGGCAAAGGGCGGCGCGGGAGGAGGCGGTCGGGGTAGGCTAGTGCTGGGTAGGGGCGTGGCCCCGCCGGGCGGAGGATGGCGCGAGAGAAGCGGCTAGGGCGTGGCCGCGCGGGAGGACTCTACGGTGGGGTGAGTGGATGGGGTGAAGGAGAAGAGGAAGGAGAGGATAAGATAGGAGGGGTATTTTAGACATTTTCACTGGCTGAGCCCACATGTCGGGACAGCTAAACAGTGAAAACTAGACGGAATGTGGATGGAATGGCTTGAGCGACAAAAAAAGTTCCGACCGATTGCACCTGAGTGCCCTTGAACTTTTTAGTGACGTGTAGATAACGACCACTTTTTATAATGGCACATGGGTAAAACCCTCTTTCGAAAACGCGTTTTCACCGATTTGACGGGCACGCGCCATGCGAGAAACTACCGAACGCGGGGCCGTCATCCAGCGAGGGGAATGAAGGCGACATGTTCTCAAGGGTGTGCGCGCGCTCACGATTCGACGAAAGGGCTCCGTGTTTTTTTTGTGAGAGTGTAATTTTTAGAGTTAAATATAATGCACCAGGAGCCCCAAACTTGTAAGCTGTGTCACGTAGGTTCATGAACTTGAAAAATACATTTCTGGGCCTTTAAACTTATTGTTTTTATTAGTCAACGGGAGGGGACAGGGTCCCCCACCTAGGTTTCATTGCATTGGGGCGCTTAAACTTGTTAAATGGTACATCGTAGGTCCATGTTAGCCATGTGATATTTTTTCTGGCGTGGCACGCTGGGGTGGCATGTATTTTTTATTTAACCCCTTAGTTTTATTTTTGTTTTCAAAAATAACACTTCCTTCTCCTCACCTCCCATGGCCCCACGCTCGTCGGTCTCCTCTGGTGCTCGTCTGGCGTCGGTGCGCTTCTCTTCCGATGCCGTCGGGCGTCTGCTCCTGTAGCTCAAAGCGCTCCTCCTCCGGCGTCGTCGTCAGGGAGGGCTCCAGGTCCGCCGCCACCAGGCACCAGCGCGTCGATGTCGCCCACTACCTGGCAGTCCGCCAACTGGAAGCTCCGGACCCTTTTCCGCACCTTCCCTAGCAGCGGTAGCCCCGTTGCTAACATTGCTCCTCCTGATGACATCGCCATCGTCGCCGTCGGTGCATCCAGGCCGAGCAGTAGGTCTACCTCCGCCAGCAGCTCCTGCGCTAGGTGGAACAACAGCTTCCGGTTCCACCGGTGTCAGAGGGGACCCAGTCGTGACTCGTCCGCGGGCAACTCCAGTTCTAGGAGGTGGAACATATGATTGTGTCCACCGGCGTCCGGCGACACCATGGAGTGGCCCCACCCCATCCGCGCCGCGCTCCTGCACCGTTCAGAGGCAGCTGTGTACTCCGGGTCCTCCTCCAGCGGCGAGGAGGCCGGAAACACAGACGCCATGGGCTTCTTGATCCATGTCGCGAAGCGTTTGCACTCGTCTGGCTTACTCGCTAGGTGGGCAGCGGGAAAAGCGGCGGACTCGACGGCTTCGCGCGCCCGCTACGGAGGTGGAGGGGACGCCTCGTCGCCAACAGCGCCACCCTAGGGCTGTGATGCTCGGCGCTTGGCTTTGGGGCCACCGTTGTCGCCTTGGTAGTTTGCCGACCAGGACAGGCAGCTTTTCGTGGTTTAATATCAGGAATAGAATTGCAAACATGTTTGTGTGTTACAACAAAACCTAGTACATATATATTGGAATCAGATTACGTAACATGTTTAATATTGAGTCTGTTTACTATACACACGTGTGTTTTAATATAAGCCAACACATGGTTGTTGGCTATACGAAAAACACACAGATTTTAACATAGGAAAAACCATGTGTTTTTGGACTAGTTAGCACATGGTTGTTAGATGCCTAAGAAACACACGAATTGAAACACTGGAAAAAAACATGTGTTTTAAGAGAATGCAACACACAAATTCCATCAGGCAAACAAGGCCCACAACTGTTGTTCAGCCCAATAAAGACATGCCAGAGAGGTCCACTAACTAAGAAAACAGAGAGGCCTAGTTCAGCCCAGAGCCCAATAACTAAGAAGACAGAGATGAAATCAGATCTCTTCGTGGGGAAGCCTCTTCGTGGAGATCAGATCTCTTCGTGGGGGCACAGGGGGAAGCCTCTGCCCTCCGTGGAGATCAGATCTCTTCGTGGGGGCAAGCAAAGCACTGCTCTGCGTGGAGATGAGATCATATCAGAGCAGGGGAAAGGAGAAAACAACTGGCAGATCAAAGATGAAGATCTCCTCTGCGTGGGGGCAAGCAGACCAGAGGAAAGGGGCAACCAACCAACACATTCAAGAGGAACCACTAACCTCAATAGCCAAGGTAAGCACACCGACTTCCTCATAAAGATGTAATCCAAGATTGCTAGTATTTGCTGCAACCAAATTTAGGAATCAGAAATACAGATTCACAAATTAAGGAACTCAGGAAACAAAAATACAGAATACCTAAAAACAAATTGCATATTTCAAATACTGCAACTGGTATTTGCTGCTAATGTAATTATACTGATTAAACAAGCATTTTTGAAAAAAGGTAAAGTGAAGCTTATATGTGTTTTTGTTTTGTTTCTCTAAAGTTATTTAAATTTTCCACTCTTGACCTTTTGATTGAGACTCAGCAGCTAGAAATCATAAATAAATTTATATTCTGTATCTGACCCTTCTCTTGAAGGCAAGGCGCTAGCTATAGGTTGACTTACACCTTAGTAACAGAAAACAAGTTTGAAAAGCAACATCAACATAGAATGGAGAGTGATTACCTCTTAGTGAATAGAGAGGCATGAAATCTTTAGCCATGCCATCTGCTTCATAACTGAAAGACAATAAGTACCATCTGGATCAGGTTCATTTTTTTTAGATGAAGACATGGGTTTATATATGCAAAACCCCAAATCATAGGTGCCTGATATATTAACCTGATCCTGTTATCCTATGTTCACACTAATCAGAAGACTAATGTACCTAATGCATCTGACATTTGACGACAAGGCAAGAAGAGAGATTATCTTCCTATCACACCAATTACTTCATCTACATATTACTTCATCTAGATATGTTAGGTTGAAGGATGAAAGGAAGCCAAACAAAATAGGTTTCCTCATCGCTAAAGCAACATTTTTAGATTCCAACAAAAGCTACAAACCTCACAGGGTCGTAGAGAAACACTTCCCTTATGGCTATAAAGGCTATGGTCCAGCAAATCCATAAGTGCCTCACCAGCAAATCCATAAGTGCCTCAGCAAATCTATAGTATGATAGACAAAATACTGAAATGTGTTGCCACAAATCATAAATAATTTAGGCCCCACGAATTCAATATATGTTGCACCTACAAAACAAGGATAAAAACTTGGCTTGGGCAGGCAAAAATCACAATAAAAGAGGAAAGGGGTGTTACAAAGACATAAAAGAGGTGTGTGTTGCCACAAATCACAATTGATAAACTTCAACATGTGTTAGCACAAATGACAAGGACAAAAATGAGATGTGTGTCGGCACAAATCACAAGTAACAAAGTTGAAAGATGTGTTACCACAAATCACAAGAGACAATTTTTTTTCTATGAAAGGACAAGGACAAAATTTTGGTGTGGGCTAACACAATCACAACACTAGCTGAAGTTTATTTTGCTCACCAGCCATGCGCTCTTCATATTCCTTCAATAGACGAGTAAACCTTAGTACATAGACAAAAATGTAGCAGATGGAATTATGGGAGTGTTCATGTATAACTTTTATTGAAAAAAGAAGAGTGCCACTAACCATTTCCGGTAGTAGGCTTTATGCATCGTAGGATCAAGTTCAATTGCTTTGTTAGCATCCGCCACAGCTTCTGCAAGTTTAGTTAGTAATTACTTTAGTGCTATACATTTATTGTGTTCAAAAACAAATATGCAAGCCAATGATGGTAGCATGAATAACACTACAAACTATGCTTCCTATTTATAGCTGATTCTAACTACTTACAATAGCCCTACTGTGTGTTAGATGCATGGAATATGTAATGATGACAAACCTTCTAACTGGCAAAATATGAAATCTGGATGTTTTAACAGAACATGAATCTAGAAAGAAGAACAAGGCTGCAGGAAATGTCAGAGGCACAATATCAGATTCACAATTATGAGGATATGATTCGCTAAGAAGAAAGCAACAATGATGTAAAATTACTCCTAATTCAAAACAGTTGACACAAACAATAAATAAATGAGAACTAATGGCTTCTTCATTTTCTTGCAGGTTTCAATTGCTTCCCTTATGCAACTAATACAAGCACCAGTCGAGTTTGATCAACTACTTGAGGTAAGAAACACAATTCAATGACGCAATGAAAAACTATGTAAGTACTCACCTGCTTGCTTTTTTATGAAGCAGGATAATATGTATGTCACAACAAGTAGATGTGATGATTATCCAACATCAGTGAAATCACAAGAAGCAATTAAGGAAGTGCAGTCAGCTCCTTACCAAATATTTGCAGGCACAAATTGTTCCAGTGACCTTTCAAATACCTACAGATACAAAAAGGTGAGCAAAATCATTGCTTAGAATCAAAAAATGCCAACATAAGAAGGTTGTTTTTTGACTAGAATATATTTCAATGCAGGGAGGCTACACTAAACTTATGATGGAACAGATCAGGAACTCTCAGGAAGATGATCAAACTGACTGGAATACGTAGGTAAAATTTTATAATACCAGTACACAAAAATTACAATTCAGACATATGTAAATTACACACATATGTGCAATGTAATTTCAGCATAACAGTACTTTAATTTCAATGCTTCATTATAAATTGTGCAGCAACATGAAGAGATGAAAGGATCATTAACAAAGATGATACTTGGAAATGATAGGAATGAGGGTAAAACTGTATTATATATGCTTGTCAGACTAGTTGTGTTATATTATAAATAGTAACCATTCTTATTATCAAACAAATAAAATAGAATATGAGACTTGAAGATCTAGATGGAATCTTTAGATCACAAACTGACTGGTCAATATCAGAGTCAAGGCTATCATATGAGGTACATACAGACAGCTGAGCCAATTTGATTACATTTATAAGCAAAATATGTACTGACATCAAAGTAAAACGTATCTTTGCAAAAACAGGATGGAGAAATGGCAATCATCGCTGATGATGATGGAGCAACGACAAGCATAGCTGATGATGATAGATCTGAAATTCAACAATACCATTGGCAAATTGATGTATTCAATAACATGGACATTGATGAGGTACATAAAAAATTATCTCTTCAACTATTTCAGTCCACACTGAAAAAAATATTTGTATTATAAATCGCATTACTCAGAAACTAAGGCTGCTGCTAATATATTTACAGGTGTAGCATGAAAATCAAGATGACCAACCAACAATGGGAGAAAATGACTTGAGGATCATAGCAGTAGAACCAATAAGTTTAGATATTACATCAACAGTAACAGATGATAATGAACATGTAAATGGCAGCCAGGAACTGACGGAGGAAGAGATTGAAGAATTCATAAAAAATGAGCAGGTTGCAGCATCTGAAGGCAACAATGCACCAATCAACAGCAAGTACACCCCACAGCTATCGATGGAATTTAAAAGTAGGGATGATGCTCACCATTTCTTCAACTTCTATGCGTTCCTAGCTGGATTTCAAGTTGCCATAACACATACAACAAGAACTCAAAGTAAGAAGAGAAATAATGAGGTAGTCAAAGTGACAATGAGATGCACTCGTCAAGGAAAAGAAAAGGAACCAAAGTGTTTAGAGCAAGAAGAAGCTGAAGTAGACAAGGATGTTGGAAAGAAACTGGTAAGAAGAAGGAAAACAAATGTTCAGCAGAAGTCAGATTGTCCTTGTGTTATGATGGTGAAAGAAGAAGGAGCTGTATGGAAGGTTAAAACTCTTGATTTGGAGCATAATCATGAGCTATGCCCTGGAGACAGGGATCAGCTATTTTCTGGTCACAAGTATATGATAGAAATGGAAAAAGGACTTATCAAGACTCTGAACGATAACAATATCCCGATTAGGAAGATAGTTTCTATTCTATCATATCTTAGAGGGGGGCTTACAGCTATACCGATGAAAAAGAAAGATATCAGCAACTACAGGACAAGGATGAACAGAGAAGTTAGAGGATCAGATATGGCACAAGTACTGGATTATTTCAGAAAGAAACAAACTGAGGATCCGTCTTTCTTTTACAAGTTTGATTTAGATGAGGACAAGAGAGTGAGAAACTTGTTCTGGACAGACTGTTCTTCTATGAAATATTATGCAAATTATGGAGAATGTGTAAGTTTTGACACGACATATATGACCAACCGATACAACTTACCTTTTGCACCATTTGTTGGAATCACCGGACATGGGGAAAGTTGCCTTTTCGGATGTGTTTTCCTGCATGATGAGACAGTGGACACTTTTAAGTGGGTATTTCAAACTTTCCTTCAAGCAATGGGAGGAAAACACCCTCAAACAATCATCACAGACCAAGACATGGCGATGAAATCAGCAATAGAGCAAGTCTTCATAAACACAAAGCACAGAAATTGCTTGTTCCACATAAAGACCAAATGCTACAATAAGAATGTCAAGGTCTTTGCAGCAAACGAAGGACTATATGAAGACTTCGAAGATATAGTGAACAATAGTCTAACGGTGGAAGAATTTGAGCGACTTTGGAAGAGAATGATTGAGGAAAGAAACCTTCAAGGGAATAACTACTTTTCCAAGATGTGGGAAATGAGGAAAAGGTTTATCCCGATCTACTACAAAAATGACTTTTTCCCTTTCATACAGACCACATCCAGGAGTGAGGCAACAAATGCAAGGTTCAAAGACAATGTAGGGCCAACCTATACTATCATCAGCTTTCTGAAAGAGTACAATCGGATTGTTCATACCATAAATCGAGCAGAAAGGCTAGAGGACAGCTATAGCAAGCAGAAAAGGCCAAAGGAATTTATATTCGGCTACAGAATAGAGCAGCAGGCACAATAGCTATACAACAGAAATATATTCAAAAAGTTTTAGCTACAACTGAAGGCAACATCAAGGCTGAACTACAGGGAAACTGAAGATGGAAAAACATTTGAGGTGTGGCAAAAAAGTAACCAGATTCAGGAGGTTCATAGGTTCAGGAGATATATAGTAAACACTGAACTAACACAAGGAGAAGAAGAATTTACCTGCATATGTGCAAAATTCAGCAAAGATGGCATACTCTGCTCTCATATCCTGAAAATAGTCATTGAAAAGGAAATTAGCACAATTCCAGACAAATACTTCTTAGACAGGTGGAGAAAAAAGGATATGAAGGTACATGTTGAAAGACAAGAAGAAGAAACACTTGAAACAAGCTCATTGTTGAGATTCAACATATTATCCAGGAGATCAACAATACTAAATTCAAAAGGATCAAAAAATGAAAAAGCCATGGAATACCTTATGGTAGAATTCGACAAGATGGAAATCAATTTAGATAGAATGCTATGTGCTCAGCAAACAGGTGAAGCACAAAATGACCAGCAAGGAAATGAAGAAGGACAAACTATAGCAGCACAAGCTGGAGATCCACAGACTGAAATAGATGATCCAGAAAGAATTCAGAGAAAGGGAAGGCCACCTAAACCTGTCAGAATGAAGACACATATAGAAGAAATAAAGAAGAAACTGGTGGCAGCAGAAAAGAAGAAAAAGAAGAAAACAAATGACACAGACAGTGCAGGTATAAAATTTAAGGACATACAAATAGAATTTGGATCCAAATGCAAAAATTCTTATTTATGTGAACTAATAATGTTTTGTAGGCTCCCCGGTGAAGCCAAAAAGAAAGAAGAGGAAGAAAACATCAAATGGTAGCACTGATCCCGAAGCCACACCACACTAAGGACACGGTGATCAAAGACATGCAGCAATTCACGATGATCAACAGATAGAAGCAAAATTTAAGTAGCCAACATATTTATGTAATTTATGTAATGAGTAGGATGTTACAGACCTTAAATTAAATTATGCCTAGATCTAAAATTACATATGCTAAGAACTACAATTGCAGTGCCCAATATCTGCAATTTATATTATCGGTGATTGCAATTGTGAAACTCCAAGTAGTACAGATAGAGTGATAAGTACAGTTACCCAAATGTACAGATGAAAGGGTCATAAGGTGCCTGAGTAAGTATTCAGAATCTGACCTGTTTCACCTCTCCATACCACAGACAGGGAATAGCGACGAAACCGACAACACCAGGAACGAGGCATAGTAGAGCAGGCTACAATAAGCCCCAAAAATAATTATAGTATTAAACAAAAACTGACCCTTGAGGGTTGCCAATAATTGACAATTCATAAATTTTCAAATTTCCTTCAACTATAGCACAACAAAACAACTAAAGATGATTTCTATCCTATCATTGTCATGGTCTGAACAGGCAAACACAAGAGATGAAGCCAGTTTGATTCCTTTATCTTAAAAAATGAAAAAAAAATTATGCGCAAACAGAAGAAATGGATGGACAGACAAAGACTAATATACCGAACACACCAAAATGTTGTTGTTTTAGCTTCAAGCAGAACAGACAAGAAAAATCCCTGCGCTGTTCGCACCCAATTAGAATCTTCATCAGAAAACACTTATGAATGTTATCTTAGAAAATACAGAATATCGAACACAGTCAATAGTTGACAGGATGCTCATATTTATTTAGAAACCAACAAGAAGAATAGTAACAACCAAGCCAAATAATTGAACTTGATGACATCATACACTGTTGGGAGTTGGCTGCTTGTCATGAATATAGATAAAGTATTATCCATTCTCCTCCATTAACCACACACACAAAATTTGAGGGACAAATATATAGATTGCATGTAGTAAGCACCTACAAATGGTGTAACAAATATAGGCAAACGAAAGAAGCATAGGGACTGACCAAGATCAATATTTGGATGGCTTCAAGTAATTTTGCAGCGGCACTAGCTGATGGTTGTGAGCTTGTGTTCGACAACCGAAGTGCCTGTCACCTCTATCTCTTCAGCTCGGTTCTTTTTCAGATGGGAGCAAGTACATTCTCCTGCATGCAACCAACAGAGTAACTAGTGAATTAGTCTCACCACAAGAGATTACACAAATTTTAAATGAGAATTTGATGAAAACTTTCCAGATTTACTTAGCCTTCACTTATTCAGACATACTTGCAGAATATATAGATCAACTAGCACAAAAAAGACAAAATCACTGACAGATGAACAAGCACTGCATGCAAAACGAGATCTATAGACACACGAGACCCCACCATTCCACTCACATGAAAAATAAAAAAGGCAACAAACAAAAGCAACCAGTACAACAGATCTGCAGATATAATCATAAAGTGCTACCTACAAAAAAACATATAGTCTACCTGAAAAACAAAATGCAGCTGCCAAACACATTAGAGCTAGCAAATACATCTACAAAAATGCCAGCCTTAGCAAAATCACCACCCCAAAAACTAGTAAACTTATATTACTGAGTGCTGACACAGGAAGTAGTGACCAAATAGCTAGTATAGGAAGTTCTGGGAACGAAAAAGGTACAGTCTGCCTCCTTACTTGGCCAAAATAAGGTTCAATAGTTCAGCACCCTCACATAGTCTGCAAAAATAGAAGGTAAGACTTAAGAGTTGGTTTTGTGTATAAAGACAAATGGTGACTGTGGTGACTTAAGACTTAATATTTAAGAGTTAGTCTGCAAAACAAAGAGATGGGGAACATCTATTTGAAATCACAGGATCATTTATGCCATTATTAGCTACATTTTAGAACAAGGAAGGTCCTAAGTGTGTGATGGAACAATCACAATAAACATAATACAATTTTTACTACAGAAAAATAAAGACAAATATTTCAAATGTGTTACACAAATCACAAAAACAATTTTTTTTTTCTATGGAAGGACAAAGACAAAAATACGGTGTGTGCTAGCACAAATCACAATAAACAAAGGACAAGGAGGCAAATAGTTCAACGCCAGCATATTGCATACGCTCAGAATTACAATTGCGGTGCCCGATACTTGCAGTTTCCATTATAGCTTATTGCAATTTACTACTTATAAATGTGCAATCAATAAATGGATACTAAACACAGCTTTCTTGTATAGTATAATAGAGTTAAAAGATGTGAGTTCATGATATTCTACTACAACAACCACAAGACAGCCCAGCTATCCAAAACCATCAGCTACTAGTTTGAGGTTCAATTAGCTGAAGCCAGCATGCTAAACTATCAAATGACTTTTTCGAGTAATTATGATGTCAAAAGAAATACAAATGTATTAGCAACCATCAGACAATCAAGTACACAAGTAGGAAATTAACATTAGGAGAATAGGTTAGCACATTAAACTGAGATAACAGAAATACAATGAGTGTATCATACCGCCTTAGCCACCTTGTATTCGTTAACAGCCTTGTGAGAAGTGTAGGAGAACTTGGTGTTAGGGCCCAATTCAGGGACAATAAAATGGCTGTAAAAGTAGAACAAAGTTTGTCAGAAAAATATTCAATACAAAATCTGAAACTGAAATTACCATTAGTAGCAGGCAAAGGACTTACTAGTTGGTGTCGAACCACTTGGTCATCTCCATAGCAGGGACAGTGGCATTGCCCCTGGCCATGGAGAAGTAGGTGTCAAACCCAATCTCTCCTCCAGTCCATGAGTAGCGCTCTGGGACAGGGCCGAGCATGGCGGTGTGTGTTGACACAAATCACAATTAACAGATTTCAAGATGTGTTAGCACAAACAAGTCACAAGAGACAATTTGGAGCACACAATAACAGAGAAAGCACACACTAACCGGATCAGACATCATCTTTCGAAGAACAAGAGGGACCTCCACAAATCTCAAGCTTGTCCTTGTCTTCGCTATCAAAGGTTACTACACTGACATGTAGTGGACAAAAATAACAAACAAACAAAGAACATAAACTTAGAATAATGATTCAAAAAACAGTTAACATCAAGCATCCAAACAAACCATCCAACCAAATATTATCATCCACTTTAGTTTAGCCTCTTGACTATAGATTAATATTTACAACCATTTCAGCACCAACTATTCTCATCAACGTAGCTGCTTCTTTACAAAGTACCATGCACTCATAGCATGAACCTACACACTACATGACAGGAACCTAAACACAAGATCCAAACACAACACGTAGGTCATGCTCTCTTATAGTACTGTTCGTAGACCTGAGAAAAAATATTAGAAACAAAAATCAATTGAGTACATGATGGAACAATACACAAAGTGACATTGCAACTAGTACTACCTCAGCATCATATTTCATCACTTTAGATCGACCATCTTCAGAACTATTGTATTCATTGAAAATCATGTCATTGATGTACTTGATACGAAGATGCCCAATATCAGCTTCACAAAACTTGTCCATCAAATAGACATTTAGCTCCCAAAGCTCTAGATTCTTCATCACAAAGATACCACTATCATTGCTAGAGTTGAAACAAGATATGAGAAAGACAAGACAGAATATTATAAGCACCACACAAAAATGATATGATCTAAAAAAAAGACTGTACACTACCTACTTCTCAGTCTGCTGAGGTACATCTGCATAGATTACTTCATATCCATGGAACCCAAAGTCAATTTGAACAACTTCACTCCAGACTGTGGTTAAGTTTGGTATCTAAAAGCAGGTAGAGGAAATAATTAGAGTGCAGATATATATTTTTTCTTATTTGAATAAAATTTCACATTGCATTCAAACAAAATGATGTTAATCCATGTGCTGCTGCCACTTACAAATTCATCACGGACAGCTTTATGGAAATGTGAGTCTGCTCCAAAATGTAGAGTATAGGAATCCAAGATTACAATCAATCTTCGAGTGATATACACAACAACCACATACCACCGATCATGGAAGAGAATTGGAAAATAAAGCTGACAAAATAACCCAAAATAAAAAGGAAGGGATTATTAGCACAACTGCATTGCACACAACATATGTGCTAAAGCTTAAAAAATTAAAAGAATGTGTTACTCACATATTGGTTGTTTGCTAATGACCTTGCACGACCAGCACCCTTAAAGCATTTCACTGCATTATCATATAGCTCCTTCTCCTTGCTATCATTAGGACCGTGATTTCCAATAAAATAGTCCTACAAAAACAGATTGGTCAATATTATTTTATTTGATATAGTTACCACATGTAATTGAGAAAAAAAGAGAAACAAATGACACTTACACCAACTTTAGAGAAGAAATAATGCTTGTAAGAATTCTTAGGGTGTTTCCTATGGAATAACAATCTGCACAAAGCATTCACTACAAAGTAATGGACCTTTCCTTGAGGCTTAAGAGAACTTGCAAGTGCACTTAATTTCACAACCACTTGCCCATAATCGATTACTGCAAGACTGAGACAAATGAAAACAATTCATAATTACTTGATTCAAGTCTACTCAAGAGTGGTGAAAACGATAAGGACGTTGTAAACAATGAAAACTTACTTGGAATGTTCAGTTTCTGCCATCTTCAAAACAACCTCATATATGTCAGTTTCAAGTCTGGAGATTGTTATCTTCGAATGAGGCATCATATAAGGGCTCAACTTGTATTTGCTTGGGATCACTGTCCTCCTAGGACGATGAACAGCCAACTTTGCACTAGAAGAGTACCAAGGACCTTGGTTTGAAAAGGACTCAGAGTCGTCTGATAAACCATTGCTTCCCATACTTTTTGCAGAAACAGAAGTCCCACTTCGATGGGATGGGAGAGGTGTAGGTGCCTGCAAAATCAAGAAAAAAACATAAAGTTGTTCGAAAATCATAAAATAAAAATTGACATAATAGGTACCTCTATTATGTCTGATTTAAAATTGACATAATAGAGGTATAAAGAATGGGACAATAGAAATGCTTCTATTGCCTTCATTGTCTATATATACACCACTAGTACCGCTAAGGTACACTAGAGTATCGATACTACATGACTGAGAGCACTTGTACTAGCTATTACATGTCTAAGAGCAGCCCCAACTACTAACAAATTGTTCCAAATTGATAAAACTACAAATCCCATTTTACAATGTCAATGTGTACTCCAGAAGGGCTGATTGCAGCTAGAGGAACAGGAGCAATTGATTCTTCAGGAGTCTCAGTAAAAGGTAAAGACTCCATTCGCACAAGGTCCTAATCAAGAAATACTACGATATTAGTTACAGAAAAGAGGTCACAAGATATGTCACAATACAAAATTGATCTAATCTAATAAACAAGCTTACAGTTTCAACATTGTCATTTCTTTCGGTTTGAACAGTTTCCTGATTGCTCACATTACCGCCTCCACCAAATGGATTAGACCTCATCCGGTCAACAAACGTCCAACCATCTGATGCAGGGCAAAATTGGAAGTAGAAGCTGCTCTCGGATTGAACCTATCAAAGAGTGAAAGTAACTCAAGTGTTAGTACAATAAGACAAGTTACAAGAAACTCTTTTTTTTTTGCTCTATGACTTCAAACAAAAAAAACACAGAAAATACAAAACTCACATTTAGTTAGACATTCTGATGTGTAGTTGGAGCTTTAGAAGGTAGCACTCGGGCTTCTCTTTGAAGATTATCATCTGAAGTACAAGCTGTACCAGATACTGGACTGACAGGACGCCTCAGTTTAGGATCTTCAACATAATTTCCTAAATCATCCTCATCGTCAAACATTCTAAAAGATGGCATGCTAGGACTATTAAGTAGGGAGCATTATTCTTCATACAAGGTTTCTGAATAGGTGCTTTCCATGCTTTATCAAATACTAAATTGGTAAAGAAGGTTCAAACTTACAGGTGACAAAGAACAGATATTGCACATGTCAAATACCATAATTGCAGTATTTCAAATCTTCGATTTACTGCTAACAAATGTGCAATCTAGAAATAGGTACTAACTAGTACGATCCAAAGCAGGAGTTGTATTTTCAGCCAGTTGAGTTTCTTTTGAATGGCAGTGAATTGTTTTTGGGTCTAAAACATGCAAATTAGGACTAGAAGCATTTTGGACATTCTTCACTGCACAAAGACCTTGATCACTCTGATTTAGAGAACCAATAGGATTCCTTCTACTAGACGCATCTCCTGCACAGAGACCATGCTCAAACATGTGTCTTGTTTGTATCATAGATTTTGTTAAACATTTTTTTATGAGCAGGACAAACCTGGAGTGTTCTCAATCGTATCGGTCGAGGGTCTAGCAGCTCCACTAGTTCTTTCACCTACCTGAACAATGACAATTTAGTCAGCTCCAACAAAAAACAAAAAATACTTCAACTGAAATAAAATTGAACTAAAATAAACTGAATGTGATCTGAACTAAACCAGACGCAAATACACACAAAAAAGATCCAAGCAATAATCTAGTAAACCAATGTGATCTAAACTAAACCTAGTGCTTTACATACTAAACTGAAATAAAATCGAACACTGCTGGATAGAGGCGATACAGATACACACAAACTAAGATAAGAATCTGCTACTGTTCAGTTCATTGAACTGAACAGTAAATACTCAGACATGTTCATTACATGTCTCTGTTCAGTTCGTTGATGCCCTACTGCAGCTGTGACTCTACATCTACTGTAATCCAGCCTAGAAGCACAGTCCTTTGGGCCCAAACATGTTCATTACATGTTCATAACAAGTAAATACTCAGGGACAGCGACTGATTGGACAAATAAAAAATTGGCAATGTCATCATGCTTCATACAAATTCACCACAGATGTAGCCAATACAAAGCTGTTGCATGCCTCCTAGTTAGCAATGAGAACTGTGAAGCAAAGCTAGATAATCCACTCCAAGCTAGTAACTTACTAACAGAAACAACTAATCCACAGTAGAACACAAAAGACAAAACACAGCCTTATGGTGTTCGAAAATAGAGCTGAAAATAAAAATTTGTGAGGTGCACACACAGAAAAAAAACAGCAAAACACAGAAACTCACTTTTAGTTCAAGCTTCTGATGTTTGGTTCTAGCTTTAGAAGCTAATATTTGGGCTTCTTCAACTAGTACAGCATTATCCTTTGTACCTCTAATTCCAGCATGATCCAGTATACTTGCATAAAATTCACAAATACATATTATTTACTGCTAATAATAATATGTTTTTCAATTTGCAGAAATTCCTTCCAGCCAATCGCTTGAATATAAGTGAAAATTGAACTCTTTGCATGAGAAGCAACAATGACTTGCTGAAGCAAAAAAATCAACCAAAAAGGCACCTTGCATGTGTACCGCTGGAACAAATCAAGCAAGAAACCAGATTGTTGATCTACAAATACAATCAAACAGACTAGTGCAGCTACAACTTTGCTACAGTATGCAGTAGCAAGAACCCTTCATGGTATTAAACACACGAAATACTACATCAATGCAACAACAGCAAATAGCAAACTTGTAAAGGATTGAAAAATTGAGAGTTTCAGACATAGCAGCTGTATAACTATATTCAGAGAGTTTCTGACAACAGAAATACTACAGCAATGCAACAGGATTCAGATAATTTCATGCACAGCAGTAGTGAAATCTTGAGAAGTATAACTCTAAGCTACTTGTTTAGTTATGGCTGTAAGTAGTACATTGGATTAGCACTTGTTCTATTTTTTAAACCAAATAAATACATATAATCTAATGGGGCACTGGTGTTGTCAAATGTCCATTTACAGTAAAAAGCATGTCAAAACAAAAGGAAAATTTTGAATGCACATGATCCATCAATTTAGAAAATACAAAACAAAAGGAAAATGAATAAGATGTAGAAACATTGACCTCAACATAATCATCTTTTCTGCAACTGAGAGGGGATTTTCCAAGACCTTGAGATAGTCCATATCGAGACCTAGAAGCTACACTATCAGGAGTGGAAGTTTGTGACGCATAGTTTTTCCTCTTCCTCTTCCTTCTACCCTGAATCTGCACCTCAAAAATATTCATAAGAGTATGAACAAGAGATACAAAGTTAACTCAATGCTGAAAAAATGCTACAAAAAACACTTTATGTACCTTGAGCTGATGAGTTATTGGAAGAAATAATTACAGTTGCCTGAGAAACACCACAATTGTCACTACCAAAAACATTGTATGCACTATCTGAATCAACTTTTTCAGTCATAGAAACTTCTTCATCATTATTTTTAGTAGCAGCAGCCATTGTGGGATCAACAACTTCCACATTAAATACACCAGCAGCAGGCAATGTGGTATCCAAAACATCTTCCACAATGGTATGAGTTGAAGCAGCAGGCATTGGGGCTTCAAATTCATGAGCCATTGCATCATCATCTTTGTGACTAACATTGGCTGGAGAAGGGATTCCGACAGCAGAATTCTCAGGCAGTGGATCATCATCAACTACATGACCATGACGGTTTTTCATGTACTGGAACATTGAGATGACAAGTTTATCAGGGCTCCTGAAACCATGTGCTGTGTGATGTTCTTCGAAAATGCCACACAAAGCTTCATTGTCCTGTCATGTCAAATTAATAGTAATTTAAAATGGCAAAAATTGCGGATTCTGCATATTAAAATAGCAATGAACTAAACCACACAAATATTAAACTAAATGAAATACTCATGAACATACTGAACAAGGCACCTACTTGTTCATCAAATAATCTACAATCAGTATACAGAGAATCCCTAAAAGAAGCACAAGCATCAACCGGTAACAAAGATTCAGCATAACAAGTTTCCTCAATAGATTTGACCTACACAAAAAATTACAGTTAGTCAGTAATCTAAACAAGAACAAAACAAACATGACAACACTTATAAAACCTCAAACCAAGACTTACCGGGCGCTTTCCATACTTCTCACCAGACACACGATCATAAGAAGCATATTTGTTAATCATCGAGCCCTTCCAACAGAGGATCCTTGGCAGATTTGGGGGGAGCTCATTACGTTTTCCAAAGTTGACAAAATCAAGATAATAAGCCTACAAAAGATTTCAAAGACATCACTAAAATAGGGTACATATCCAAGACAAACAACAGAATACAGAAACACTTACAGCAAGAAAATATCTGCAGCCACCAATAGTGCTTCTATTCTTCTTTCTGTAGTTTGAAATCGAAGCAAACAGCCAATCAAACACAAACTTGGACCAATCCCATTCTTTCACCTTAGATACACCAATCAAAGCACCAAGGTACTGCGGGCTGGGAAGAGTACTAGAGTTTGCACACAGAAAAGTGGACAAAGCAACAACCATAATGTACCAAAACACATCATCATCTGACAAAGTGTCACCTAACAACTTCTCGCCAAAGGTCTTGATCAGAGGCAGAGAAGCCTCATCGATTTTAGAAAGAAACTTGGTCTTTGCAGAGTCATTATGATTTTCCCTAATGTCTTCACCACCTATTGGAAGGCCTAAGAAAAGATGAACTGCCTCTGCAGAAATGGGATCACTTTCCCTCCAACAACTATGTCACAACAATTCAAATCAACTTGATCTGCTATCCACTGCACAAAGCCTCTAGGTGCAGAACAACCATCATACTCCAGCAAGGTACCGAAACTGTGATCCCGAATAATCTTCTTCTTACGCTCATCCAATTTCACAATTATCTCTCCAAAATACTTACTAGTGAACCTAGAGGATGCTCTCTCTGATGTACTTGCAGCAGCACTTGATTTCCCTTTACCCCTGCCTCTGACAGTTCTGTTAATCTAAAAACCGATGCAAAAAAATAATATAAAAATTCCAGTTAAGCTACTGAATTTAGTAAACATGGTGACAAACAAAAAAGAAGATTAGTTAGGTACTGAATTTACCTTTCCAGAACGCACCCGGACGCCAGACCGTCTTGATTTCCCTTTGTTGCCAACAAACTTAGAAAACTATAAGAAAAAATACTTGTTAATCTAAATATTTCTGATATTTGCTGTGCGGGATCATGTGGCATGTGTGCACAATTGATATTCTGACACCCCCTGGAACTCCCCATGTTCAACTTTAGTATTTGGTATTAGTGCTTAATTTTCCTACTTGTTAATCAATAACAGACAAAATCAACTAATGCTTATGCCCCAAAAGAGTACTTTAAAACAACCTTCACTATGCGCTAGATTGAGCTAACTTTTGCTGATATAAAGCACATTTTTTAAAGAATGTGTTATGCATGTGTTTCATTAAGAGGGGAAACAACCCACAGAAGTATAGTACAAAAAAAAACAGGAAACAGAACAGCACACGAAGTGCCTAGGATGACAATTGCGCTACAATTTAAATATAAGAATCTTCACCACACAAATTTCAGAACATACTCTAGATAAAGCTTCCTGCACATGCTTGAAAGTCTTCAGCATCTCAGCAGTATCAATATCATCATCTGTGGGATTTCGATCCTAAAAAAGGCAACAACATATATCATATTATTATAATACACAAGTGCACAAACAAAACAAAATCAAGTGAACTTAGTACCTCGCCAACATTCATAGAATCAGAGTTGTTTTCTTCTTCAGACTTCATAGCAAAGTCATCCTCACTCTCACCATATCTAGAATCACCATCAGAAAGAAATAAATCATCATCCATGGCTACATAACATAACAAAAAAAATGTTTAATGACCTCATTGGTAGCTGCAGCCAATAAAAGAAGAAGCAAAACAACTAGCTCGAAAAGTAATTGGACGCTTACAGAACAAATAAAAAAATAACCGAGAGCCTTCCTGAAAAAATAACCTGAAACTCCAAGATCACTGGAATAACTAGAGCCAAATATATTATATATCATAGTTCAATATAATAATTACAAGCCAACAATAGCTGGTATTCATAAAAAAAACCAATACTTATAATATCAACTAACCAAACTACAACTCAACATCATCACCATCGTTTACACTAGGATACCTATATCGGCACAGAGGGCACGACTTATCACTACCAAGCCACTCAAAAATGCATATCTTGTGGAAGACATGCATACAAGGCAGCACCCTCAGTGTCTCCATGGCAGCCTCTAAAGCAGCTTCGTCATCGTCCTCTTTTCTGATATCTAAGACACCCAAGCAGATAGCACAAACATCGTCGTCTTTCAAAGGCAACTCTACTAAAATAGGTTCTCTTTCAACGTGAGGAGCTGACGATTGAATAACAAGGGGACATGAAGAGCTCCACATGCGCCTGTCCATCTAAACTCAAACAATCAAAGATGAAAATATTAAAGCAATGTGTTTCACTGGGAACTACAAATATTGCATCATCTCTGTCAGACCGCAATGTTGTACAATTTGCTCAAAATAAAATAGCAGATCACACGCGCTGAAACTGAACATTAACAACATCACCATTACTTGAAAATGACATATCATACAATTATGAAGTACTGAAATAACAAGCGCTGAAAAAATAGAGACTCTTCAATAAATATATCAAGGATACTTATCCATACACATAGAAATTCTAAAAAAACTAAATAAAGAAGAACAAGACTGAAATGAACAGATTACTAAAGCCGTAAGTAGCAGCTAGTACTAACAAGCAAAATATTTTAGATTTGGTACTAACAATATTGCTTTAGTAAAGTTCTTCGAAACTACGTAGAGTTTCAGTAAGCATAACGGAATTCAACATTTTCACAGAGCACATTCTTTTGGTTTTCAGAAGAATTGACCACACGATGATCAAATAGGCGACTGAATACGATCAAAATCACAAGAAATGTATAGCAAAGCAGTGTTCACAAAACCCTGGGTACTGATCCAACTGAACGCACACCGAGTACAACCGGATACTCCGCTACTGCCCCTACCTCTCCTTCTGGAGTTAGTTTTTGCCTGTTGGATTGCATAAAAGACTAGCATTCCTCTATCATCAGCAGATTCACCAATAACAGAATAGGCTAATAGCACAACACAACCACCTAGACCCAACAAGCACAGCTGCAGGGCAGAAAGACATCAGATGGGAAGCAAATAGAGAAAAAACACCCTAAAGCAAAAATGCCAAAATACTGTAGTATCCCAACAAGTGTTTTAGGCATGTACAGAAAGTCCAAAACAAGTACAGAATTTAATACACTAAAGAGTATGTATTAACAGAGTGCTAGAGGATGGCTGAAAATTCTACAACACTAAAACTACATACTGACACTGAACTGTATCTTAAAAGAGATTGCACCAACACAGAAAACCAAAATCACTCCAATCTGTAGTAGTTTTCAAGCAACACAAAAAATGCAGATAGTGTTGACACTGTACTAAACCAACTCCATCACTCTAATCTTCACTATAATCAATTAGGAGTGGCCTGACTAATCCTAATTCCCTTTTGACCAAATGACCTGACTAATCAATTAGGAATTCCAATTCCCTTTTCAGACATTTCGCAGCAGTTCAAAAACACAATCAGACTTAACAATCAAGCAATTAGGACATTGGTTAACAGGGAAGCAATTTAACTTTAAAAAATTGCATGCTCCAAGTTAACTAAAATTGCATGCTCCAAGAACAGATATTGCACATATTACACACCGTAATTGCAGTAGTTGAAGTGTGCAATTTACTACTAATAAATGTGCAATCAAGAAAATGGTGCTTCTAAATAAAGTAATAGAATAAAATCACAGTTCAGTAGAATTCTAATGCAGTTTGCTTTAGGGACAACCAATGTTGACAAGAATAGAGGCAACTGAAAATTGATGTATACAATCTTACCAAGGGGCCATATGGAATGTCAGTAAAAAGAAGTATATAATCAAACAGGCACTTTAAAAGAAATGACAAAAAAAAGATACTAGATGATAAGCATCCTTCCGAATCAGAAATGTAAAGTTGCTGAATTCATTCATGACTTTGATATCATGAATTATATTTGCAGTTGCTGAATTAACAGCCTATCCTACTTCAATTCTTGGACCAAAGACAGAAGTTCAAAAATCATGTCAATATCATAATTACTTGATAAAAAAATCATGTCAATATGACTATAACAGACATGCAAAAAGCTTTCATGAAGTGCACGCACTGGCCCATTTGGATATCATTGCATCAAGAAAAGGACAACAATTCTGCAGTTTTAACACACAAATAGCTAATTTCATCCATGATCAGAGGCACTACAAAAATTCATGTAAGCCATAACAAGGCTACCTATTTGGCCTAGGTACAGTGCAATGCAATTTATCCTCACGTAGATCTAACAAGACAAATCATCATTTTAACATTGGGACAAATCATCAGTTTGGCCGTAATAAGCATGCAGTCCTGAATCACCTTAATTCAAGTCTCTTGTGAAATTGATAGAAATTGAAAAGGGACAACTGAAAACATACAAACATACAAGACACAGAAATGATAGGACTCGCTACAATATTATTACCTTGTTGACAGCCTTCAGTGGATACCCTCCTCCAAGCCTTGGATCTCTGCAAGCTAGGGTCACTAGCCATCAACAAAAAATCAGGATGTCAACTAGCCATCAACAAGCTTGATGTACAGCAATGAAACCAATCATAGATATAAAAGGTCACAAAAAAGGATGACACATGATGTATACAAACCAGGAAAGAACAGCCTAAAAGCTGGCAATGCTTCAATCTGTGGTGCACACAAAACCTAAAAATAAAGGACACATTAGCATGGAGGAACTAATTGAGATAAAAACACACATCGTGGATTCAACCAAATCTTCACTACCTAAAAGAGTAAGAACAACAAATGAACAGACAGTGATGATGCCACACACTGAGACTAATACATTCTACTAAAAGCACTAAATAGACATACTGAAACTACAACAGAGTGTACTGAACCTTGTATGCAATAGAGGAAACAACACAAAAGAACTTAATCTGATTGAATCATGAGTTCAATAACTCATAAACATCAAACAAAACCCAACAACATAAAAGAACAATCCATCAAACCAAACCCTAATTAACAAGTTCACCAAAAAATGAGATCTACACAGAGCCCGCAAACCAAACCAAACCCTAACAAGGACTAACAGAACAAACCCTAGACACATTCGAACCTCACCCACACAGAGCCCGCATCCGCTCATCGACAGATCTACAACAAGCAATGCATCAAAACGAGATCTACAAACACAACCCAAAGCTCATCGGAATGCAGGACGAAGAAGCTTCGCCCCACCCACCGCCTGAGCGAGGCACCACAGCACTGTGGGAAGCGAAGCGCAAGGAAAGCGCCCCCACCCACAACTCTGCCCCACCCGTTCCCTGCTGCGGACAACCTCCAACCCACCCGCCGCCTGCCAGCGCCACCGTGCGATGCGGAGAGGATTCGGCTGCAACCTAATCCTCAACCACATCCGCTGCCGCAACCGAATTGACAAACACAACCCAAAAAAACCCTAAACCCAAACCAAATCGGAACGGAATCCAAATCTTACCAACACAGAAACGGGATCGACTACGAACCTCAACAACGAATCCGAGATGAAGAAGAACGAGCCGGAGCAACTGCCGCTTCCGCCGATCAAATCGCCTCCAGCGCACCGGGAAGCAGCTAGTCGACAGGTCACCGAGTAGATCAACAGGACGAGGCGCCGCTGCCGCCGATACACCGCCTGGTCACCGCGCCGGGAGGGAGAGGGTTGCCGTCGCCGCGATGTGAGCGAGAGAAATGGGACGCGACCCCTCGGCTACCCGACGATGTGAACGAGAGAAATGGGGATGTGAGCCAGAGAAATGGGGGAGCCACGCGACCCATCGGATACCCGGCGCGACTTCCAAAATACAAACAGTAGCAGTGGGATCCACGCAGTAGCCAAACAACGAAAGGGCACCTCACTCTCAACCAAAACCAGCGCTCCCAGCCCTCCATCGCCAGATGAATGCGGCAAAAAATCGTGTGCTGCCAACAAAACAAACACACGGGCAACAGATAGCATTCCTGTTAATATTAGGTTGGTTGGTTCTTCTTAACCCTCTCTTTTGATTCTGGTGTAGCAGACTAGTAGTGTCATGCTGTTGTCTCTATAAGTCTGTATCGAAAACAAACAAACAAAAAAGAACTGAGAAAATTATGCCGTGATACTTTAACTTGGCTTGCTGCATATATCTGTGTCTTCACTTCATGGTGTCTCGGGGGTTTAATTTGAACTTTCCAGTACTGCTTTGATATAGGTTCGTCTTTGCAGCTAGATGCCCTGTGCTCGCGATTTCTCATGGAGTCATGGAATGGAAGACTGATATAGAGGCATGGTACACTTGGCAGGGTGAGGTTGCAGCGATGGGTGGTGACTGGTGAGAGGAACACTGAATACTCTGCTCTCTCTCTCTCTCTCACTCACTTGCTCACCCCGGCGCGCGCCCTCCCCCACCCCTTCCTTCCCCTAGCCCGGCGGCGCTCCTCCCCCCACCCCGGTGTCCTCACCCACCGGGAGCTCCTAATGCCGCAGATCCGGTGGCCCTATCCCCCGCCCCGGCGACATCCATGGAGCACGAGCGAGATCCATGGAGGTGGCGCGGCGGTGTTGCAGGGAGTGGGTGGCTCTCCCCCACCCCGGCGTGGCATCCTCCCCACCCCCGGCGGCGCCCTCTCTCACCGCGACGACCGAGCTCCCCCACCATGGTGGCCATGGCGCTCCTCCCCCACCGTCGCCACTGAGCTAAGTCCGATATTGGTGGCGCTGGTGCTCGCGCGCAGCCGCTCGCCACCGTCTCCGACCCTGACGATTGAAATCGACCGGCCTAGCCTTCCCCTCCCCTATGTTGCATATGTATGTTCAAGTGTTTCAGGCGTTTCAGATGTATGTTGCACTTGTTTCATATGGATGTTGCAAAAGTAGATCGAAGGATGTTGCACATGTTGCATTTGTTGCAAGTGTGTCAGAGGCATGTTGCAAGAGTTTGTTTAAAATGTTCATCTGTTTCCAGACGTATGTTGCAATCGTTTTGGATGTTGCATATGTTTTCACACATATGTTGCAACGGTACATTCCAAAATATTTCTTCTGTTTCAGTCTTCTGTTGCAGCAAATGTTTTCATGTTGCAAGTGTTTTCATGTTGCAAGTGTTCTATCTGGATGTTGCATATGTTTTCACATATATGTTGCAAATGTATGTTCTAGATGTTTCATCTGTTTCAGACGTATGTTGCATTCAAGTGTTTCATGTTGCACGTGTTTCTTACTGTTCGGAGAGTCAGGGGGCGTCGGGGAAGGGGGCGCAGCGAGCCGGTGGGCAGCGGACGTGGCGCGCGACGCACTAGGGCTAACGGTCGGGGGCACGACGGGGCGGGGTGCACCTACGGGGGAGGGGCAAACGGATGGGAATGGGGGGCAGGTCAGGCGTGCGGGCAGGCGTACAGATAAGCATGGTGAGGTGTAGGTTTTTTTATTCGCATATTAACGTTTCAGCGGGAATTTGCACCATCCGACGCTAAGCGCCCAGATCTAATATAATGTTAACTTACTCTTCAAAGTTCAAAGCACACTCGCGTGTTTAAAGTTTAAACCATACAAATTAAACTATAGTACATTTGTCTATTTGAATGAACGCTAGAAGGCCGGCGGTCGTCGGAGCCGTACTCCGACGACTCTCTTGCTGTCTTGCACCGGCACCAGGTGGGGGAGGGGCGATTCTTACGTCTGGTCCAGCAGCTCCAGCACGCACGGTAGGCATCGCCGCATCGGCATCCAGGATTCATTTCAACAAGCATCCGTATACGTACGCCATGTGAATAAATCCTGAAAGCTAGCCACGGATGTCGACTCGCTTTGGCGCCACAGCTTAGCCTTTTCACTTGTTCTCATTCCAGACACCTGCCTGCTCCCTCACGTCAATCCTATATACCCTCTCCTTGCTCTCTCCACACGTACCACGCACCACCACCACCTTCTGTACTTCTTCTTCATCCATCGATCCATCATCTCCCTCCTAGCATGAGCACACGGATACACCCTTCGTCTTCGGACGCCGCCGGCCGTGCCCGTCGTCGGGCTGCGGCGGCGGCGGAACGGGAACGCCGGTCGGCGGTGTACACGGTGTGGAAGAGGTCCAGCATGGGCTTCCAGGGCACCGACGGCTTCTGCGTCTACGACGCCGCCGGCAGGCTAGCGTTCCGCGTCGACAACTATTCCCGCCGCCGGAAACTCTGCGCCGGCGAGCTGCTGCTCATGGATGGCCAGGGCACGCCTCTCCTCTCCCTCAGGCCACAGGTATACAAAGTTACATACTACGCTCATTTACTTACTAACTAGCTGCTTATTATCACGTACACAGATGATAGTATATAATTACTCTCTTAACTTATTGCCTTGTTTGCTTGATGAAAGAAAACAGTTTTATTTCATCCTATGATTTGCACATCCAACACCATATATATACATACGTGCACTGCTGGTTACAAAGTTCTTTTTTTTGGTCCACTTTCGAATTTCGATCAATTCCTTGGAAGCCATGCAAGGGATACGTAGGAAATGTAAATTTGGTTTCCAGTCCTTAAACATCGACCGAATAAGCTACAGTCCACATGCATGTAGTAATCACAGATTAAATTTCGCAATTTCCATTACTGACATGATAATCACGCCATCCCATTTTTCCCTTTCTCAGAAAATGACTGCCCTAGTTTTGTTCAATGAGCGATCACTCCAATTACTTAAAGATTTGGTGACTCGGCAGAAGATTTTAGGCCAACCAATAGGACAAGTAACCAGACAAAGAAATGGAATTACAGACAAAAACAACCAAACAAAAAATGCTTTCACAAGAAAAGCACTATTATGGGTCTTATTCAGTCGCCACACATGTGTTTTTTATCTTAACCCAGTAACTTTTTCGCCGCAAGTTGCAAGGCCACCCACCAGTTGTGCCAAAAGCACAGAATGATCTCGAAATAAAGTCCTAATCCTTGGTCTCTATTCTTAATTTTTCGCCGTCAGTTTTTGACTAAGCAAAAACACAACCACAAATCAAGGTTATCGTTTATGATGTTCATTTTCCTCTGCTCATTAATGTCTTGGCGCAAGTACAACGCGCAAACTAGATTAGCCACTGTTGAAGCTTGGTCAAACAAATTTTCAGTCCACGGCACGGAACTAACGTCATCAACTTTACAGTCCTTTGTTTTCCCCCTCTTACCCCTAAAATGACATCCCTATTTGTCGAATACACTAGTAGCCCCAGATTAATCAAAGATTTCCTGAGTCGTGCGTTAGAAGATTTAACTTGGGCCAAGTGAACAAAAACAAGAATAGATTAAGTACAAAAAAACAAGCAACCACAAAGTGATCAGCAGTACAAATCAGCACAAACAGCTTATCAGCCGACTTATCAACCATGATACAGTATTTTTTTCTCCCAACAAATCAGCCGTACAAATCAGCATAAGCGGCTTATAGACTAGCCGAACAGCGCCGGTGTCTTACTCTTACCCCAATTAAAAACATTTCCTGTGCACACTTTCACCCTGTTCGGTTGATCGCTTCTGTGGCTTATAAGTCGGCTGATGCTGTTTTGTTGTGAGAGAAAAACACTGTATCATGGTTGATAAGCATGGCTGATACGATCAAGCGAACATGGTGTTTAGTGCAACACCGATCGAAAGCACAAATTGACACACCCTGATTAGTTTTTTTACTGTAATTTTACCGTTCGGCTGATAGAATTTTGGCTGAAACTAGCTGAAAAACACTGTTCTGGCTGAATTGTTGTGAGAGAAAAACACGGTTCTGGCTGAAAAAAAAGTCAAACAAACCGAATATGGGATAAACCGAACGAGGCTAAGCAAAACGATGGCAGCTAGCTAATCAGGGTGAAAAAAATGGTGTGTAACAGCTTCTCAGCCTGCACGACCGATGGAACTGCTACACGGCAGCGGAAGACGCCGCCATCGGCAAGAAGGCGTCTTCCACGTCGCCGGCGCAGCAGCAAGTCTTCACGATGAGCAGGCGCTCAGCTCTGCGTAGCAGTAGCGACAACGCAGAGGTCCACATGTCATCCTCAAGAGCAGGCTCTGCTGCTGTTGCGTCCTCGTCGTCGTCGACCCTCAGCTGCAAGCAACCGCAGGCCGTGGCCACCGTTCCAGGCTACCGAGTGGAGGGCTCCTTCTCGAGGCGGAGCTGCAAGATCCGGCATGGCAGCGACGGCATGGAGGCAGCGCGGATAACGAGGAAGAGCGCCGGCGTGGCGTCCAGGCCGGTGGTCACGCTCGGGGATGACGTGTTCAGCCTCGTCGTCCAGCCGGGCGTCGACGTGACCACAGTCATGGCGATCGTCGTCGTCATGGACACGATCTGTCGCAGGCCGTAGACGCCCATGGTGTGCTCTTCACCAGGCCCGTCTGATAGGCAGGTGCAGGGAGTGCGACGGCCGGGGGCCCATGGCGTTGGGGGCCCATGAGTATATCCCTCATTACTACAAGTATACAGACTCATACAATCCATTTGATGGTGCCGCTTCGTATGATCGTATCCCTGGTCGCGAGCGACCCTTCGTATTCGCCATCACGAGTCGTGACTTCCTTTGCGGTTTCGGTGACGGCGTGCTTCGCGGGAATCTCTGCGGATTGAGGGTGGCCGGCGGTGGGCACGGTGACCTCGTCGACATGCTGCAGCCCTTCAGGTCAGCACTCAGCAACAAGGCGAGCGCACGATCAGCAGGTTCTGGTCTTGCCTCCGCCCTCCGGCGTTCCCTATCTGGCTGTATGTCTCCCTGTCCCTGATCAATTTTTTTTTCCAGTTTTGTTGAATCAGTTTGTCAGTTTGACACTCGGCGCTCCGTGACTCTGTGGCCAACGGTAAGTGATTGCAGTTGCAAATTTGCAGTTCCAGTTCAGTTATCAGTTGTAGGAATCTAATTTTCTAAATTCTAATTCAATTATATTTTTTGAAAATGATAGATGCCGCCAAAAAAACATTTGTCGTTATCAAACAAGGAAACAGAGAAAACTAGAAGATCAATAGAAAGAATAAAAAAAGGTGCTATACATAAGTTTTTTTTCCAAGTTCAATGAATGCCGAAGTCAGTCAAGATCAGAGGCAGGAACAAGATCAACCAATAATTGCACAAGCTGATGGCAATGATGGTGGTACAGAAATGCCCGAAGGCGGTTCTTTTAAAAAGCACTAAAACACTACATTTGAGGTAACCATAATATTTATTTTGCCGTTCTTTTTGCTTCTTCAATTCGATGTAATGTCATTTTTTATTGAACTAAATATATATTGCAAGTTATCTCTTATTAGTAGTACTATTATGTATTTGAAACGTCATTTTGAAAGATTAGATTGTTGGGCCCTTTGTGCCTTACTTGCACGAGGGCCCTCAAAATTATTGAGACGGCCCTGCTCTTCACAGTAGGCAGTTCATGGCGAGACAGACAGACATGTAAACCGTAGCAGTAGCAGATCATGCAGCAAAGCAACGACGACTCTAGAGCATTTTTCAGTGTTCCTTCAGGATGCCTGAAGAGTTTTGTTTTGACGAAGGTACGCATAGACAGTGTGACCTCAGGATGCAAAAGGACTGGCGAAAATGACATGCATTTGCTAATTGCTAGGACCTAGTGGAGGAATGAGGGTACCTGAAGAAAAGTACTGAATTCTTGCAGCAACCACTTCTGTCAATGCTGCATCTCCTGATCAGCAGTATCTGATAGGGCATACTTAGGGGGTGTTTGGTTCTTTAGTCGCTCTTAAAATTCATATCATATAAAATGTTTAGATACTAAAAAAGAGCATTAAATATAGATTAATTACAAAACCAATTACATAGACAGAGGCTAATTTGCGAGACGTTTTTTAAGCCTAATTAATTTGTCATTATCACATGTTTACTGTAGCACCACGTTGTCAAATCATGGACTAATTAGGCTTAAAGATTCATCTCGTAAATTAGTCGCAAGTTGTGTAATTAGTTTTGTAATTAGTTTATATTTAATACTCTATACATGTATCTAAATATTCGATGTGACAGGAATTTTACGAGTGCACGTAGAAACCAAACACCGCCTTATCCCCCGCAGCCTTTTCTGATTTTCAGCAACGCTATAAAGCAACAGTCTGGATTCCCACCACAAAAGCAACCACTTGTTTTCACTTGTCAAGTACGCCAGGGCAAGCATCTAAAGATATGATTCGTTGTGGCCAGCTCGCGCAGTCAGCGCGTCCACGTCGCCAGCTTTTCGTGGCTGTTCGATCGGCCGCGCGGACGGCTCAGATCGGGCGAGCCACGGTCATTTTTCGAAAAAACCCTTCTACTTTTTGGAAATCAACCCGCGATCCAGAGTCCCTCTCAGGATATTTTGCAAGAAACTCCTCAGATTTTTTTGAAATCAACCCGCAGTCTAGAATGGATGCCCTCCGGGTTTTTTGCAAAAAAAACCTTACCTTTTCCGAAAATCGACCCGTGCTCTACAAACCCTCTCACCATTTTTTACGAAAACCTCCTTGGATTTTTCTCAAATCAACATACAGTCCAACTTTGATTATATCTTTTTTTTCCAAAAAAAAACGTTTGGCCACTGCACCGCGCGCATGGGCGCGCCCGAAAGACTAGTACAATTGTAACCAGAAACTAGTTGTTGCAGGCTTGCAGTTGCAGGTGACCTCGTCTGTTCGCTTGGCTGATAAGTCATGGTTGAAAGTAATGTTGGCTGATTTATTGTGAGAGAAAAATACTATTTGTTGACTGAAAAAGTACGGCTTATAATCCATACTCTTGACACTCTGATGATCCTCGACACTAACCACCACATCCAGCTACTACTAAGACTCCAATATTGAAGTAGGAGTAGAGTATTACTGCTAACCAAGCTAACTAATTAGTGCCTAGTTTCCGATCCTCATTAATGCAGCATTCTGCTGGGCAGGCTCGACGGCGGAGTGGCGGACGGGGACGACCTGATAGTGGACGCGCCGACTTTGTTGATGCGGGCCATGAGGGCAGGCGGCTCGCCGGACTCGCCGTACAGCAGCGGCGGCAGCGGCAGGAACATGACCTTGTCGGTCGCCGGGAAGCCGCCGGCCAGGTCGCTGCTGGCCACCACGGACGTGAGCACCAGGCTGTTGCCCGCGACCTCCGCCCAGAGGTTACAGGTGTACTGGGGTGCCCCCGCGGCCGCGTCGCCGCACGCCCTCACGCACACCAGCGACACGGCCGTGGCCGCGCCGAAGGCGCACGGGTACACCAGGAACACGGACCCGTCCGCCTTGCCCACCAGGACCAGCTTCTCCTCGGGGACCGGGACGGCGAGCTTGCACGGCTTCGCGTAGTCGACCTCGGTGACGGGCCAGGCGTGGTGGCTGAAGAAGTGCTCGGCCAGCCTCGCCGGCGAGGTGAAGTTCCCGCAGCCAGGGACCGGGCAGAAGCAGGGCGCGAACCGGCAGGAGCGGTGGTGGTCCGACGACTCGTGGTAGGCGACCCAGTTCGTGCAGCCGTACGAATCATAGGCGCACGCCACCTTGGCGTCGCGCACGACCCCGTCCAGCTTGGCACAGGGGACGTAGGTGCCGGCGCCGGCGCAGGCCTGGACGTGGCTGCCGCGACAGTCGCGGCACACGACGTGGCCGGCCTCGCACTACAACCCAAAACAAAGGCAAGAGTTTCAAGAATCAAATCAATCTAGCATGATATCAACATTTCTCTGCACAGAATTCTTTCCGTCCAAAAAGGATTCAAGATTTCATCATAGCACAAAACACCCGATCCAAAAAAAGCTTTTTTTTCTGAATGCCAAAGGAAAGTTCTTGATTTCCTCCTAGAAAACCCTCTTCCCCTCTTCCCTCTTTCCATGCTCTTCAATATTTTCTAGCAGAAAACCCTCCCCGTCTGAAAAAAGACCCAGCCTGAATCCCCTCCGCTAAATCTTTGTCTCAATACCGTTAATCAGTAGGAGTAACTGACCTCGAAGGTAGGGGGTTTGAGGGGCAGGACGCAGGCATGGCAGTGGAGATGGGACACGGCCATCCGGATGTTGATCTGCGGCTCCTCCATGGCTTGCACCACCGCCACCAGAGCTCCCTCTCCCTGCCCACCTTGGCCTGCCTCTTCTCCTGCCTGCTCGCGCTGCTCCTGCTTCACCTCGCCGTTGGTTATGGCCAGCTCCCTTGACCTCTTGGCGCCGTTGGCGTGCTCGCCGTCCTGCTCAGCGACCCTCTTCTGCTGCTGCTGGGAAGACATGGCGTAGGGGAGCAAATGTGCTCTTTTTTTTCGGTGGTGTGGGGTGGGGTTGGGTTGGCCGGTTGGGTAGCCTTATAGGAGTAGATAGACCTGTACAAATAGAAGCAGAGCGTCTGAAGCATACATAGCCATCAATACATTCTCTTAATTATTACGGTAATATTTTAAAGAGGTATATGCATAGTAGATCTTGAACTTGTCTCGGGGTGCCACTTAGGTCTACAAACTCTCAAATCGTACTTCTGATATCCTAATGTTGTTTAAGTATGCCACTTAGGTCCATAACTCATCGGATCAAGGTTTTGACCGACGTGGCGTGGACATAGCGCATGTGAGCCGCGCGTGAGCCTGATTTGGGGCGTGCAAATAAGCAGAGAGGCCCCCCATTTCTTTTCATATCCTCCATTTCCCCTCCTATTGCTAGAGCTGTCAGCATACTTAAACACGGCGCGGCGCGGTAGACGGACGGCGCTAGGCGCGTGATCACCGTGCTGGAGTCAATGAGCACGTTGGTGGCGCCGAGCCCCTGCGCCGCGAGGGTGGTGCCGCCGACGTCGCGCCTGTGATGTTGAGGAAGTAGAAGGGCGGCTACGCCGGGTCGACGATCATGCGGGTGTAGGCCATGGGCGTCGTGTTGCGGTAGGACGACGCGTCTCCGCCGAGGGAGAGCGAGCCCGAGGCATCGCCGGAGGTGGCTGCCGACAGGCAATAGGAGAAGACGCCGCCGTACCGGGACGCGGTCTGGGAGACTAGGGACAGCTCGGTGCGGCCGAAGCCCATGAGCCCCGCCGTGCCGCTGAACAGGCCGCGGTAGCTGAGCACGTACCCGAACACGAACCCGTCCAGGCTGGCGCCGCCGAGCGCGACCGTGTCCATGGCGAGCACGCCGCGGCTGAAGGACCCGTCGCCGTATGCTAGCGCGTAGTAGCACCTCTCGTTGCCTCCCCCGCCGCCGATGGTACCGCAGGATCCCCGCATGCCGGTGGCCGCCTTGAGGGAGGCTGCACATGCGGAGGCGTTGCACCGGACCGCGACGTTGGTGGCGGAGCCCGCGGGGTCAAAGAGCAGGTCGCGTTGCGCGTAGCACGTGGAGCAAGGCTTGCACTGCACCCAGGTGAGGTCGCTTCCCGTGTCCACGATGACGGTGAGGTTCGCGGCGGGGGAGCCGAAGCCGGAGCCGCCGCCGCTGAGCGCGATGGTGGTGATGTAGTTGAGCGCCTGGAACCGGATGCCGGAGGTCAGGGGGACCTCTGCCGAGCCAGACCGCGTGGCCGCTGCCGCTGCCCTATCGTTGTCGTCGCGGAGCTGGAATGAGTTGGCATGCGATTCGTCGGCTGCGAGGAGACAGCGGAGGTAGCGGTCGCGGGGGGGGGGGGGGGGGGGGGCTCTCTGCTTATTTGCACACCCCAGACCAGGCTCACGCGTGGCTCACGCGCGCAATGTCCACGCCAGGTCGGCCAAAACCTTGATCCAATGAGTTATGGACCTAAGTGGCATACTTAAACAATATTAGAGTGCCAGAAGTACGATTTTAGAGTTTGTGGACCTAAGTGACATCCCGAGACAAGTTCAAGGGCCTACGATGCATATACCTCTATTTTAAAGTAGCACGCTGTTTCTCTGAACCATACATTGTTTTTTCTAAACCTTTTATTTTAAAGGGGCAATCACAGATGATGTTCTTGCTGAATTCCAGTAGTATGGACATTTGGTGCAATCTAAATGTCTTTTTGCAAATTTGTATGAATGCCTTTTGCCTCCTGAAACCTAGATTGTTTTTGGAGAATAGCTTTTGGCCCTGTTCTACAACACTATTTTAGCGGTATTTTTTAGCGAACGAACATTATTTTTCTCTCACAACAAATAAGTATAAGCCAAATTTCAGCGAAACAAGCCAGAGAACAACAGAACAATTTGTGCATCTATGAACTTGCAACAATCAACATTTATCAGGGACCAATGCTAGGGTACCCGAAGAGGAGAAGCTAATGACCATCAACATTGATTCATCCGAGCTATCAAGAGCGCGACACATCCAGCCGGCCCCTAGGTGCATGGGCTCCGCCTCGACCGACCTCTAGGGAGCCTCTAAGGGTGGGCTCCGCCTCGCCCGACCCCAAGCTCGCGGGCTCCGCCTCTCCCGACCTCTGGGGGTGGGCTCCGTCTCGCCCGACACCAAGGCCACGGGCTCCGCCTCGCCCCGCACCGAGGCCGCGGGCTTCGCCTCGCCCGACCCCGAGGCCACGGACTCCGCCTCGCCCCACACCGAGGCCGCGGGCTCCGCCTCGCCTGACCCCGAGGCCGCGGGCTCCGCCTCACCCGACCCCAAGGTCACGGGCTCTGCCTCGCCTGACACCGAGGCCGCGGGCTCCGTCTCGCCCGACCCCAAGGCCGCGGGCTCCGCCTCGCCCGACCCCTCGGGTACGGGCTCCGTCTCGCCCGACGGGGTCCCATACCGCCGCCAACCACTCCAGGTCTAGGCGTATGGGCTTGGGTCAAAACTCTGACACCAGAAAAGAGACTGGCACGCCTCGATGTAACCCGCGGCCACGACGGGCATACCTGAGGGTTCGCATCAAGAACAGCGTCGGGCGTACCGGTGCTGTTCTGCCTAACCCTCGTAAGAACAATGATAGGCGCGTCAGTTCACCACGACGTCCGACAGGACGGAGTGGAGCGCCATGACCGGCAGACGACGCCTGCGCATGGCGCCAATGATAGACAGGGCCGCGACGTGGCGTTGTCCCTGTTGACATCTACAGGGCCAGCGGGACCCTTATGAAGGAGAAGAAGGACCCAACGATCCTGAAGGCCTTCGGCTCTCTCTCGTTCTTCTCTTTCCCTCCATTGTAACCTGTGCCTATAAAAGGGAAAGCAGGGCGTCTCATGAGAGGGGGATCGACCCATCAAGGACCGATCAAGCCAAACTACGAGATGACAAACGCACGAGCACACGGTTGAACAGCGATCGAGCTCTCAGCACCCGTTCATATTCGTTGCTAACGGTGGATAACGGAGCCACGAAAAGACTTAAATGCCCTTAGACTAGAGAAGCGAGATAAAGTTCTGTTTTCCCCTTTGCCACTCCCTGGCCGAGTGTTTTTTGCATCAAACTGATTGCCGTTGACCATTCTTGACCACACTAATTTAATTGGTATTTAAATTATTTGCAATATTTTTTATTTTGAATATCACAAATTTGAAAATCTTGCTACTCTTATATTAAACAACAACATATTCTGACAGCTACATTTTCAATTTAGCTGTAAATCAAAACAAAAATAATATTAAGTTAAACTAATATTGAAAAAACAAAAACAATCTCATCTAGCATCTCCTTGTATTAACAATATTTAAAAAATATCAAACAATCCTTGTAAACAATAGAATATGGAGCGGGTTCACGGGCATCATGTTCGGCAGCCATGGACTCTCCTCGGCAGGGGCGGAGCCTAAGGCCCGGTCACCCTGGGCCGGTGCCCGGGCTCCTCTGCTGGCTGCTGCTGACAAATTAGCTGCTACCGCGCAGGAGCATGAGCATGTGGATACTAGTTCTAGTCGCTGCATACTAGTTCTAGTCGTCGCAGTCGCCCTCCACCTCCATCACTCCGCCGCGCATGCAGCATGTGGTGGCCGTCGGAACCGCCACCTTGATCCGGCTGGCCGGCCAGCCGCATCGGACGGGTGGACGGCGCGCGGCACGAGCGATCGTGGCCGGGAGCGCGCGTCTGACCGCCCGCCGACTGCGCGCGCGATGTCTGCTGCAGCTCCAATCCGGTCATGCATGCCAACATACACCATATACGCGAAGTGGTTATCACACATGTCTAGCTAGCTGGATTTATATTAAGCTAATACTACTACTAACATGCATCGAGCCCGTACTAACACGATGTTAGCTTTGCCAAAAAAAATTCGCATCAAGCACCAGCCATATGCCTGACGACGACAAAGACCAAGCCGGCCGGGACGATGTCGGGAGAAAAGCACAGGAAACCGAGGCGTTGGTCGAGCATCTAGGCCATATGATAAGAGCAGAGGGTACTATCGTCAATTCCCATGTCCTAAACAGTGTAAAGAGAAACTAGAAATAAGAAATGATAGAAATCCTTCGTAATCCTTTAGATTGAAAGAATTCGAGTTCACGTGGTTAAATATTAAAAGGCTTGCGAATTAAAAGGCCTAACATGGCGTCGCCGGGGGTGGTGGCCGCGGCGCTGCTGGTGGCGGCGTTGGCGGCGTTCTGCGGCACGGACCCGCTGCGGATGGGCAGCATGGTGGACTTCCCGGTGTTCGAGGTGCACTTCGTCGACCTCCGAGATCCCGCCGAGATGCCGCCGCACGCGGACGAACGGGAGCGGCTCCGCGGGGCCGAGGTGCGGTTCCGCGGCGAGGTGCAGGGGCCCGAGAGCGTCGCCTTCGACCCGCAGGGCCGCGGGCCGTACACGGGCGTCGCCGACGGCCGGGTCGTCTTCTGGGACGGCGAGCGGTGGGTCCCCTTCGCGACGGCCTCCCCGCGCTGGACGGAGGCCGAGGGCGTGCGCTTCAACTTCACCAACGACCTCGACCTCGACGACGAGGGCAATGTCTACTTCACCGACTCCAGCATACACTACCAGAGACGGTCTGTGATGCCATGCCCTCGCTCTCGTCCTCTGCTTTGCTTTGCTTTGCTGTTGTTTCATTTTTCATCTTACCGTGTTAGCTAGCTGCTTGGTTGGCTGGATGCTCACTTGATTCCTAATGAGTGTTAATTAATGACTATGGTTGGTGACCGGAAAATTAGAAGATCGTCAGCTTGGATTACTTTACTCTTTTTTGACAATTGGATTACTTCTACTTTGTTTACCTTCACTCCTAATTGTTGTGGCAACAGACATTATTTATATGCAATAAAAGACACTCACCTCTCACGTGTATTATTTTTTATGTAAAAATTAGACATTATGCTATGATCTGTCAGAATCTCTTCAGCACAGCATGCTTTCCATCAGGGAGTACAATCACTTGCTTTCCTACAAAAGAATGAAGAAACTGAAGAGGGACAATATACACACCTAAAATGGATCAATTCTTTCTTTGATGTAACTTTTACTTGTTCTGGTGTCATATAAGGTTCTCCAACCGTTCTACTTCGATGTATAGCGCCTGTTTTAGTGACTACAATGAGTTAGGCATCACTCTGTTTTTTTTTACCGAAATCAGCAGGGGAGGCCCCAACCTACCCCGTCCCCACGCCCCCCCCCCCCCCCCCCCCCCCCCCCCCCCCCCACACACACACACACACACACACACTTTTTTTAAGATTTATTTGTTTTTCACTGTTATATTGGGAAAACCTACTGTCTCCTCAATTTGCAAACAAGTTTGCTAGATCCAAGTGACCTTGGATCTTACAGGACCTAGATATCTTATCAGTAATCATTCATTTTCAGGAATTTTATGCAGTTAGTTTTCTCTGGGGATCCCTCTGGGAGACTTTTGAAATATAACCCACAGACAATGGTGTGTCCATGAGCAAGGATGGCTCATTCTTCGTTTTCTGTGAAGGACCGCGCAACAGGTGTGTATTCTCTTTCTTACATTTGGTTTAGGGCGTGTTTAGTTGGCAAAATTTTTAGGTTTTGGCTACTGTAGCACTTTTATTTGTATTTGGCAATTAGTGTCTAATTATGGACTAATTAGGTTCAAAAGTTTCGTCTCGTAATTTCTCACCCAACTGTGCAATTAGTTTTGTTTTTCGTCTACATTTAGTACTCCATGCATGTGCCGCAAGATTCGATGTGACACTTTGGGGTGAAAATTTTTGGAATCTAAACAGGGCCTTAAGCTTTCTTATTTCAGCTTTATGATATCAGGGACTCAATATTTGTGTTCTGAGTCAGGTTGAGCAGATACTGGTTGAAAGGTGAGAAGGCAGGCACCGTGGATCTTTTCGCTATCTTGCCTGGATTCCCAGACAATGTGAGGACGAACGAGAAGGGCGAGTTCTGGGTGGCGATCCACTGCCGGCGAAGCCTGTATACCCGGCTCATGAGCCCCCATGTCAAGCTGAGGAAGTTTTTCCTAGGCCTCCCGATCCCCGCCAAGTACCACTTCCTGATGCTGATCAGTGGCAAGCTCCACGCGGTGATAATCAAGTACAGCCCCGAGGGCCAGGTGCTCGACATCTTGGAGGACACCAAGGGAGAGGTGGTGAGAGCCGTCAGCGAAGTGGAGGAGAAGGACGGGAAGCTCTGGATAGGGTCCGTCCTGATGCCGTTCATCGCTGTCTTTGACCTCTCGAAGGCGTCTTAGCCGCCTCCGTTTGATTGGAAACATTGTTGAATATGGATACCGCTGTACGCTTCTATGAGAGGATCAGTGATCCCAATAATTTGGCCCTGGAGCAACCTGGAGCTGTATAGTGCTCCAGCTTCTTTTAGTACCAAATATAAGTTTCTGACATGTTCTGTAGATTGTCACGAGAACTATGTACGAACAGCTCGTCTGCTCGTGCTTCTGAAACCAGAATTATCAGATGCGCTTCTTGAGTTTGATCCGTCTCGATTTTTATTTGGCCAACAAACGAAGTTTTTACAGAGCGAGAATAATGTAAAGGTCACGTTCTAAGTTTCTAACGGTTCGCTGAAAATAGTTCTTGGCGTACCAAGGTCCTCTTTCTTCTTACCAGTGGTATTTACAATCTATTATATCTATACACAACAGTGTTAAAAGGAGTTATACTTTTGTCGAATCCTAAACAGTTACAGAATAATAAAAAGACAAGAAAACGAATCCACACAATAATGTTAAACAGTGTTTAAAGGAGCCCCACGTTCGTTAAGACAGCCTAGAATTGATGAGACTAAATAAAAAGAATATGCACCAATAATCTATTAGATTAGTTTAAATCGAAGAATATGTCCTAACACAATTAATAAATTGTAGTTTAGAATAATAATTAAGAAAAGTAGATTTGATTTTTCTATGAGTTTGGGGAGAAAAATACCTAGTAAAGACAAAATTTGAATACAAAGAGACTAAAAAAATTTAATAGATCGGTCTCCAAATGAATTGACATAAAAATACCAAAATAAATACTCCCTCCGTTATAAGATGTTTTGACATTTCTAGATATGTATCAATGGATCTAGAAAAATCAAAATATCTTATAATTTGGAGTGGAAGGAGCAGTTAATATAAATTATAATTAGAAAAGATATAAATAACCTTGAAAATTAAAAAGGTAATAGTCTGGTTTCTATAAGTTGAAGAAAATGCTTAACTCAAATATTAATGTATTATTACTATAAGGGCCTATTTGATCAGCGAGGCTACCCTGTTCGCTTGATCGTTTCTGTGGCTTATAAGCTGGTTGATGCTGTTTTGTTGTGAGAGAAAAACACTGTATCATGGCTGATAAGTATGGCTGATACAATCAAGCGAACAGGCTAAGGATAAGTTCAAATTAGCTAGGGTTGAGGGTCGGAGCCAAGGCCCGACCACCCTGCGCCGCTGGCCGGGCTCCCCGGCCAACCTGCCACTGATATGTGAGGGCGCGAGTCTTTGATGGGTGGCGGTAGCCTTTGATCTGCTGCGCCTGCGCACGGGTGCCCTGCAACCCTGCTCCTACCTCAAATTATCGCATCTCATTTTGCTACAGCAGCTGGCAGGTGAGCAGCATGTGGCAGGGCGCAGGAGAAATAATGTTGACAACGGTGCCAAGAATACTAGCCTGATTTGATTATTCTATATATCTATGTTTGATTTTAGCTTATCTTGTTATTATGCAATCGACATGTTCAGAAAAAATCTTTTCCATTCAACACTAGCTCGTGCTCTTGTTTTATGTTTATGTATTCGTGTCCGTATGTTGACGTGGAAGAACCACTCGGCGGATCCAGATTCAGTGACTTTGCGCTCAAGCAAGTCACGATGTAACTTTACTCTCTCCATCTACCATCCGACTAAGATCCAAGGGCTACCATCGGTTGCAGGCCAAAAGGAGCCCAGACTAGAACTTTTTCTATGTGCGTGTGCATAGATTGAGGATTTTGAGGTGTGGCTGGGGCATCTGAGAGGGTGTTCGTAGTGCCAACAGCAGCGTCGGCGGTGTCCCTAGCTGCAGGGAGAAAGGGGCTGATTAGTACCTATTGGATGCGCTTGTGCAAAACGCGGAGGCGGCGGCTTCATCAGCATGTGGACGAGCTCGCAGCGCTCAATGCCACAGTCGCGGGAGACGCGGCCGCCGTCGAGGACCCGCGCCACGCCTTCCGCTTCTTTGACGCAGACAGCAACGGCACCATATCCACCACCAAGCTGGTGCCGTCGCGAGCGTCTTCTGAGGCCTCAGCAAGTCCGCGTCCGCTAGCGTTCCTAGCCGGTTGTCGCGAGGCATATGGACGCCGACGATATCGGCATATCGCTCAGTCTTCCCAGAGTTCGAGCGTCGCCTAAGGCGCTTACCTCGGTGTGCTATGCAAGGGACCAGGGGCGGATCCAGGGCCCGGGCTGCCCGGGCTGCAGCCCGGGGCAAGTCCATGTAACCCCTTTAACATATGTGGTGTTTAGCCTAAAAAACTATGATCTTAACTAGACAAAAGGAAGTCTAGGAAGCAAGATCAAACTATTTTGAACGTGAATCACCAGCTCAGCCCGGGGCGCAGCCCCGTTCTGGATCCGCCCCTGCAAGGGACGTCGAAGCCGCTGCGCACCAGATGCTCGGGTGCCATGCATAGAGCGTGCGGGGTGCCCGTCGGGACGTTCGGCATCGTGGTCGCCGGGTGTGTTGCTCCCAGGGACATGTAGCCGGCACTCGTGCCAGGTTGACGGCGACGCCCTGCACGGCTGCACTGACGGGGTTGTCTCTCCTGCGGCAGAGGAGGAACAGTGGGCCCCGCCGAAGATCGCCACCCCCTCGCCACGCCTCGGAGGCAGAGCAGGAACCTGTTGGCGACGCGCTGCGACGCTGCGACCTGCACGGGACGTCCGGGGCGGGGCGAGAGTGGATTTACTGTTTGTATGTGTGGCTGCACGGCACATCATGGCCGTCGAAGTGTCCCAGCTGCATGAAGATTTGTGCTCGCTTGCGAATCGGCTTACTAAACCATTAAATTTAATAAGACCCTAAACCCTAATACCCTAATCCCTAAACCCTAAACCCTAAATCCAAAACCCAAAACCCTAAATCCTAAACCCTAAACCCTAAACCCAACATAACAGAGTGAGGAACGTAGCAGCATCACGATTCGTACCATTGACTGAATGGAATAGGCCCCCCGACCACGTACACAAGCGGAGGAGGCTTTTCCCAGGGCTTTGGAGACGGTGCGCGAGGAGGGCGTGGCCCGCGCGGCAGAGGTGCGTGAGCAGGCAGCTATGGCTGGGGAGTTACCACGTTCATACTCTCCATCTGCTCCTCGTTGGCTTTGTCATCTCCTTGCTCCTCGCTGATGTTTGCAGACGACAACCTGAGCGAGCAGGGCCGCAGCGCGAGTAAGCGGTGGCGGGGCGGCGGTGTGGCCTAGTGAGGAGCAGTCGGCAAAGGGCGGCGTGGGAGGAGGCGGTCGGGGCAGGCTAGTGCTGGGTAGGGGCGTGGCCCCGCCGGGCGGAGGATGGCGCGAGAGAAGCGGCTAGGGCGTGGCCGCGCGGGAGGACTCTACGGCGGGGTGAGTGGATGGGGTGAAGGAGAAGAGGAAGGAGAGGATAAGATAGGAGGGGTATTTTAGACATTTTCACTGGCCGAGCCCACATATCGGGGCAGCTAAACGGTGAAAACTGGGCGGAATGTGGATGGAATGCCTTGAGCGACAAAAAAAAGTTTCGACCGATTGCACCTGAGTGCCCTTGAACTTTTTAGTGACGTGTAGATAACGACCACTTTTTATAATGGCACATGGGTAAAACCCTCTTTCGAAAACGCGTTTTCACCGATTTGACGGGCGCGCGCCATGCGAGAAACTACCGAACGTGGGGCCGTCATCCAGCGAGGGGAACGAAGGCGACGTGTTCTCAAGGGTGTGCGCGCGCTCTCACGATTTGACGAAAGGGCTCCGTGTTTTTTTTTGTGAGAGTGTAATTTTTAGAGTTAAATATAATGCACCATGAGCCCCGAACTTGTACGTAGGTGCATGAACTTAAAAAATACATTTCTGGGCCTTTAAACTTGTTGTTTTTATTAGTCGACGGGAGGGGACAGGGTCCCCCACCTAGGTTTTATTGCATTGGGGCCCTTAAACTTGTTAAGTGGTACATCGTAGGTCCATGTTAGCCATGTGATATTTTTTTCTGACGTGGCAAGCTGGGGTGGTATGTATTTTTTATTTAACCCCTTAGTTTTATTTTTATCTTAAAAAATAACACTACCTTCTTCTCACCTCCCATGGCCCCACGCTCGTCGGTCTCCTCTGGTGCTCGTCTGGCGTCGGTGCGCTCCTCTTCCGATGCCGTCGGGCGTCTGCTCCTGCGGCTCAGAGCGCTCCTCCTCCGGCGTCGTCGTCTGGGAGGGCTCCGGGTCCGCCGCCACCAGGCACCAGCGCGTCGATGTCGTCCACTACCTGGCAGTCCGCCAACTGGAAGCTCCGGACCCTTTTCCGCACCTTCCCTAGCAGCGGTAGCCCCGTTGTTAACATTGCTCCTCCTGATGACATCGCCATCGTCGCCGTCGGTGCGTCCAGGCCGAGCAGTAGGTCTACCTCCGCCAGCAGCTCCTGCGCCAGGTGGAGCTTCCGGTTCCACCGGTGTCAGAGGGGACCCAGCCGTGACTCGTCCGCGGGCAACTCCAGTTCCAGGAGGTGGAACATGATTGTGTCCACCGGCGTCCGGCGACGCCATGGAGTGGCCCCACCCCGTCCGCGCCGCGCTCCTGCACCGTTCGGAGGCAGCTGTGTACTCCGGGTCCTCCTCTAGCGGCGAGGAGGCCAGAAACGCAGACGCCATGGGCTTCTTGATCCGCGTCGCGAAGCGTTCGCACCCGTCTGGCTTACTCGCTGGGTGGGCAGCGGGAAAAGCGGCGGACTCGACGGCTTCGCGCGCCCGCTGCGGAGGTGGAGGGGACGCCTCGTCGCCAACAGCGCCACCCTAGGGCTGTGATGCTCAGCGCTTGGCTTTGGGGCCACCGTCGTCGCCTTGGTAGTTTGCCGACCAGGACAGGCAGCTTTTCGTGGTTTAATATCAGGAATAGAATTGCAAACATGTTTGTGTGTTGCAACGAAACCTAGTACATATTGGAATCAGATTACGTAACATGTTTAATATTAGGTTGGTTGCAGTGGCGGATCCAAAGGGGGGGCTGGGGGGCTCCAGCCCCCCTAATGTCTTGATTTCAAGCCTAATCACTGTAGCAAAAACTTGATTTCACCATTAAATCTTCATGCAAATCAACATCTCCATTGTTTTAGCCCCCCTTATCCCGCATCGTGCATCCGCCACTGGTTGGTTGGTTCTTGTTAACCCTCTCTTTTGATTCTGGTGTAGCAGACTAGTAGTGTCATGCTGTTGTCTCTATAAGTCTGTATCGAAAACAAACAAAAAAAAAGAACTGAGAAAATTATGCCGTGATACTGCAACTTGGCTTGCTGCATATATCTGTGTCTTCACTTCATGGTGTCTCGGGGGTTTAATTTGAACTTTCCAGTACTGCTTTGATATAGGTTCGTCTTTGCAGCTAGATGGCCTGTGCTCGCGATTTCTCATGGAGTCATGGAATGGAAGACTCATATAGAGGCATGGTACACTTGGCAGGGTGAGGTTGCAGCGATGGGTGGTGACTGGTGAGAGGAACACTGAATACTCCTCTCTCTCTCTCTCACTCACTTGCCCACCCCGGCGCGCGCCCTCCCCTACCCCTTCCTTTCCCCAGCCCATCGGCGCCCCTCCCCCCACCCCGGCGTCCTCACCCACCGGGAGCTCCCAATGCCGCAGATCTGGTGGCCCTGTCCCCCGCCACGGTGACATCCATGGAGCACGAGCGAGATCCATAGAGGTGGTGCGACGGTGTTGCAGGGGAGTGGGTGGCTCTCCCTCACCCCGGCGCGGCGTCCTCCCCACCCCCGGCGGCGCCCTCTCTCACCGCGACGACCGACCTCCCCCACCACGGTGTCCTTGACGCTCCTCCCCCACAGTCACCATTGAGCTAAGCCCCGATATTGGTGGTGCTGGTGCTCGCGCGCAGCCGCTCGCCGCCGTCTCCGACCCTAACGAATGAAATCGACCGGCCTAGCCTTCCCCTCTCCTATGTTTATGGATGAAAACGGATCGGATACGGACGGATATCACCGATATTACATTTGTTTTCATATTTCTGTCCGGATTCGGATTCGAATACGGATAGTGTCAACTATGTTGGATAGGATACGATTGGATATCGACATCATAAATATGCGATTTGAGTATTCGGATACGGATACGGTATCGGATGTTGGATATTCGGACTCGGATACGGACAGGTCTCAACCCCTCTAAACGCATTCGGTTTCGAATACGGTCGGAAAATATCCGTACCGTTTTCATCCCTACCTATGTTGCATATGTATATTCAAGTGTTTCAGATGTATGTTGCACTTGTTTCATATGGATATTGCAAAAGTAGATCGAGGGATGTTGTACATGTTGCATATGTTGCAAGTGTGTCAGAGGCATGTTGCAAGAGTTTGTTTAAAATGTTCATATGTTTCCAGACGTATGTTGCAATCGTTTTGGATGTTGCATATGTTTTCACGTATATGTTGCATTCCAAAATGTTTCTTCTGTTTCAGTCTTATGTTGCAGCAAGTGTTTTCATGTTGCAAGTTGCAAGTGTTCTATCTGGATGTTGCATATGTTTTCACATATATGTTGCAAGTGTGTGTTCTAAATGTTTCATCTGTTTTAGACGTATGTTGCATTCAAGTGTTTCATGTTGCACGTGTTTCTTGCTGTTCGGAGAGTTAGGGGGCGCCGGGGAATGGGACGCAGCGAGCCGGTGGGCAGCGAACGTGGCGCGTGATGCACTGGGGTTGGCAGTCGGGGGCACGATGGGGCGGGGCAAACGGATGGGGATGGGGGCAGGTTAGGCGTCGGGGCAGGCGTGTCAGGCGTGCGGGCAGGCGTACAGATAAGCATGGTGAGGTGCAGTTTTTTTTATTCGCATATTAACAATTTAGCGGGAATTTGCACCATCCGACGCTAAGCGCCCAGATCTAATATAATGTTAACTTGTTCAAGTCAAACCGTCCTTTACTCGACATGACAAGGTGTGACATAATAATCTTGTGGTCTCAAGGCTACAAAATGATACACGCGATCACGTACGGCACAAATGCTCCCCTATCACACATTCACAAACCTTGCTCTTCAAAGTTCAAAGCACACTCGCGTGTTTAAAGTTTAAACCATACAAATTAAACTATAGTACATTTGTCTATTTGAATGAAACGCTAGAAGGCCGGCGGTCGTCGGAGCCATACTCCGACGACTCTCTTGCTGTCTTGCACCGGCACCAGGTGGGGGAGGGGCGATTCTTACGTCTGGTCCAGCAGCTCCAGCACGCACGGTAGGCATCGCCGCATCGGCATCCAGGATTCATTTCAACAAGCATCAACAGAGACTTTGCCGAATACAAAATTCTTTGCCAAGTGTTAAAAATCGGGCACTCGGCAAAGAATTGTACTCGGCAAAGAAGGGCACTCGGCAAAGGACTTCTTTGCCAAGTGCCAGACTCTCGGCAAAAGAGCGACACTCGGCATAGGCTGCCCGCGTAACGGTGTTCATCCATGGCCTTCTTTGCCGAGTGCTTGCTGTTAGGCACTCAGCAAAGATTTAATTTTTTTTTTAAAAAAAATTCTTTGCCGAGTGTCCCAGATCTGGCACTCGGCAAAGATTTAATTTTTTTTTGGAATTTCTTTGCCGAGTGTCCTAGATCTGGCACTCGGCAAAGTTGTTTTTTTAAAAAAATACTTTACCGAGTGCCCCTGAAATGACACTCGGCAAAGATTTATTTTTTTTTTTAAAATGTCTTTGCCGAGTGCCCCTGTGCAGCACTCGGCAAAGAAGAAAATTTAAAAAAAAAATCAAAACCCTCTTTGCCGAGTGCCTTATTCTTGGCACTCGACAAAGACCCCTTTGCCGAGTGCCATGCCCCGGCACTCAGCAAAGTTTTTTTTTTGCCTCCAAATTTTTGTGCAGCCCTTTTAAAGCACCAGGAACTCCTAGTTAGAATTTGGGTATTTTTTATGGCTTTTTGATATATTTAGATACTTTATTTCGTTTACTTGAATTTTTTTCAAAAAATATAATTTTGAACTGCACGTGGTACGAATAATGGAATTTAATGTTTCAAAAAATGATAGTAATGTTACTGAGTGCAGTGTGAGGCCGTATCCAGGAACGGACCTGAAATTTCGGACATCTTGTTCACGAAACATGACCACGAACTTGCGTGCGAAGTGTTTTTAAATTCTATAAAAAGCAAACGAAGTCCGAAAATCATGAAACTTGTTGAGATGTCGTGATATCATATGTGGAGGCTATGATAAAAATTTTAGAAGATTTCGTACACGTTGTCACGTACGATGCTTACAAACCAGGACATCACATGTAGAGATGTCTGATATCACATGCGGAGATGTCCTAGTTTGTAAGCATCGTACGTGACAACGTGCACGAAATCTTCTAAAATTTTTATCATAGCCTCCACATATGATATAACGACATCTCAACAAGTTTCATGATTTTCGGACTTCGTTTGTTTTTTATAGAATTTAAAAACACTTCGCACGTAAGTTCGCGGTCATGTTTCGTGAACAAGATGTCCGAAATTTCAGGTCCGTTCCTGGATACGGCCTCACACTACACTCAGTAACATTACTATCATTTTTTGAATCATTAAATTCCATTATTCGTACCACGTGCAGTTCAAATTTATATTTTTTGAAAAAATTCAAGTAAACAAAATAAAGTAACTAAATATATCAAAAAGCCATAAAAAATACCCAAATTCTAACTAGGAGTTCCTGGTGCTTTAAAAGGGCTGTACAAAAAATTTGGAGGCAAAAAAAAAACTTTACCGAGTGCCGGGGCAGGGCACTCGGCAAAGGGGGTATTTGCCGAGTGCCAAGAATAAGGCACTCGGCAAAGAGGGTTTTGATTTTTTTTAAAAAAATTTCTTCTTTGCTGAGTGCCTGCATAGAGGCATTCGACAAAGACATTTTAAAAAAAAATTTAAATCTTTGCCGAGTGCCGTGTCAGGAACACTCGACAAAGTATTTAAAAAAAAAAACTTTGCCAAGTGCGAGATGTGGGACACTCGACAAAGAAATTCAAAAAAAAATTAAATCTTTGCCGAGAGCCAGATCTAGGACACTCGACAAATAATTTTTTTAAAATAAAAATTGAATCTTTGCCGAGTGCCTCTCTGATCCGGCACTCGGCAAAGGAGCCATTGGGACTAAAACGCTTTCGGCCGGCCGGGCAGTCAAGCAGACAGCCGCAGCCAGCCACCGCGCCCACGCCGGCCCGCCCCCGCCCCCGCCCCCGCCCCCGCGCCGTGCGCCGCACCCACGCCGTCCGGCCGCCCGCGCGCCCGCGCTGCGCCCGCCGCTGCCCGCGCGCCCACTCGCCCGCGCCCGCGCGCCCGTGCCAGCGGCCAGTTCATTCACCGCAACGCAGCAAGCAGCTAGCAGCCAGCAGGACGGAGCAGGAGGCAGGAGCAGAGAGGCCAAGCCACTGAGACGGGCAGACGGCGACTCGAGCACTCGGCGAGACTCCACCGCGAGCACGCAAGACCGTGGAGCTGGGCTACAAGACGGCAGCGAGCGCCTTCAGCTTCGGATCATCCTCCTCCATCAAGGTGAGTGGCCTTCTGCTTGAGGACTCGGACCCTATAGAGTTCCAATGCCTGTTGGATTGCTAGCTAGTACCATAAATATCAACACCAGGGCATTGCTTATTAATGCGGTTCTTTGATAGCATAAAATGTAGTTAGTTTGATGCATATATCAGCTGATTGGATCGAAACGAATTAAAATAGCATGTTGAATTGCTGATGCATATGGCCCTGCTAATTTTGACTGTCAAATCAAAAGTTCATTACTGCATAGCGTCGTCAGGTCAGGGCTAGCTTTACCATCCAGCAGCATATCTGTTTGTGCTGAACAAGGAGCCTTAGTTCTCCTACCTTCGGTGCAGTACCAAATTCTGATTTTTGTTTTTCAGTTCCTATCAGCCATGATAAAATCATAAAATACATGAAATGATTTTATTGTATTTTTTAGATCAGAAACATGGATGATGAAAAGGGGGGAATTGAACTGACTGTACTTAGTTTTCTAAGATAGTTCAGATTGATTAGTTCTACCTTGTGTGTTGAGTCGAGATGCAATGTTGGAGGGGGAATTTAGTATGCTTGTACCTTGTCGCTTTGCTTGCTCTTGCAGTATGATTTATTGGTATACCTGATACATGTAGAGTACTTGAAGCTCAAATGGTGCAAGCTAGGACAGAGCTAAGCTAGTTTCGTATTGACGCTATAGTTGTTTGTCGGCTGGCTGGCTGTGACTTGGTGAAAAGAGCATCATGTGGATTTATTTAGTGTTATTTGGGGTAAGCTTTTTCAAAAGCACAAGCTGCACAAATTGAAATGCTGGATCAGAGTGACGAGTCCTGATTTTATTAGGTTGGCAGTGACGGCTCCTGCTTTTCCTGTTCTATCCAAATGAATCTCCATGTCTTGGATAATCATAATCAGCACCCACCATCTTGCGCGCGGTCACCGTAGGAACAGGATCGGGTGCCGGTCTGCCGGAGTTAGCTCGCTCCATAGAATGGATTTGCAAGGTCTATGGCTGTGGTCATTGAAATCTCAACCTCCATAGAAACCAGAATTTTCAAGTAGCAGTTATATAGTTTGGTTTAGGGGAATTTTACTCTGATAAACTGGGTCTGTGTCAAAAACCAGTAGATCATCTAGGTAACACCAACAGATTGTCTTCGTTTTTAGTTGCCATTCACCAGATAGGAAACAACCGGTTCATTTTACTTGGGTTCTCTTTGAAGGTGCACTTGCTTAGTGTTTTGCATTAGCTGGGTTTATTGGTTGTAGAAATACAGTTACACAGATCGAGTTTGATTACTCTCAAGGGAGGTTCTTCAGGTTCTGATGTTCTATATTAGTTATCTTCTTTCATTCACTATAGCATCCCTGTTTTTTACATATTCCTCAAGACCAGTTGATTGAATTTTCAGAATGCTTAATCACAGGTCACACAGTCAACGGATTTCACTGAGCTTGCAAACCAGGAGCCATGGCTCTCATCTATGACGTTGGTTGTGAAACCTGACATGCTCTTTGGGAAACGTGGGAAGAGTGGACTTGTGGCCCTCAACCTAGATCTTGCCCAAGTTCGCCAATTTGTCAAGGAGCGGTTGGGAGTTAAGGTACTGTCATGACTAGCATCTTGCCATGCTTTTTTTTGAAGGTCATCTTGCCATATGCTTTTACCAGCACAAACCTGATCGTTAAAGCTATTTATAATCTGTATGACTGAATTTGCTCATGTATCTAGGTCGAGATGGGTGGCTGCAAAGCTCCAATTACAACCTTCATAGTTGAGCCATTTGTGCCGCATGACCAAGAGTATTACCTTTCGATTGTATCAGAAAGGCTTGGCAGCACCATTAGTTTCTCAGAGTGTGGAGGTTTTGAGATCGAGGAGAACTGGGACAAGGTTAAGACTATCTTTCTTCCCACAGAGAAGCAAATGACACCTGACGCATGTGCTCCATTGATCGCCACCCTGCCATTGGAGGTCAGCTATTGCACTGTTACTTGTTTATTTATTATACCATTTGTTTTGTTCCCAGTAAGGCTTGGAACTCGTTGCTGCTGGTCATTCTCAGATTCTTGATTAACCATCAATTCTCAGTTGATTCTCATTGATGATCCGTGCTTGAATTTCAGGTCCGCACAAAAATAGGTGATTTCATTAGAGGTGTATTTTCTGTTTTTTAAGGTACCTCACCCTTGCTTTTCAAAGGCAGACAGTTTGTAGTTGTTGCTTTTCCGGTTTCAACACTCAACGTGTGATGCTCTTTGGTTCTTTTGCAGACTTGGATTTCTCATTTCTTGAGATGAACCCATTTACCTTGGTAAATGGTGAACCGTATCCTCTGGATATGAGAGGAGAACTAGATGACACAGCTGCTTTCAAGAACTTTAATAAGTATGATTCAGGCTTTTGATGTACCTCACAGATCCCAGTTGCTTCCTTCATATTAGTCATACCAGCCATATTTATGTGAAAAATATAGGTTTTTCTACTGTATTGCTAATCATAATGAGTGCACGTTGTATTTTTTTTCATTTGTTGTTCACTTAGTGATTGACTTGTGATATACTTGTGATGCACTTATGGGCTTTGATGGACTTGTAGATTTATTTGGATGGACTTGAGCACTTATTATTATATATGTGATATATATTGTGATGGATGTGATATGTGTGGATGGATAAGATATATATGTGATGGATGAGATATATATGTGATATATGTTTGTATGAATTTATTTGGCATGATGGAATATAAAAAAAATTAAAAATTGCCATTTTGGGTCACTTTGCCGAGTGTTGCACTCGGCAAAGGACTCATTTGCCGAGTGCCATGGTCACAGCACTAGGCAAAGCTGGAAAATGGGCGCCCAGAAAACCAGTTTTCCAGCTTTGCCGAGTGATGTGACCATGGCACTCAGCAAATAATTTTTTTTAAAAAAAATTCAACTTTGCCGAGTGCTGGACAGAGGGCACTCGGCAAAGAAATTTTAAAAAAATAATAAAAAAATCTTTGCCGAGTGCTCTAACCAGGACACTCGGCAAAAGATTTTTTTTTAAAAAATTAAACTTTGCCGAGTGCAGGGAAGAGAGCACTCGGCAAAGAAATTTAAAAAAAATTCAAACTTTGCCGAGTGCCAGCCAGAGGGCACTCGGCAAAGAAATTTTAAAAAAAATTAAAAAAAAATCTTTGCCGAGTGCCGGGCAGCGAGCACTTGGCAAAGAAATTAAAAAAAATCAAACTTTGCCGAGTGCCGGGCAGAGGGCACTCGGCAAAGAAATTTTTTAAAAAAAATTAAAAAATCTTTGCCGAGTGCCTGAAGGGTTGGCACTCGGCAAAGAATTTTTTAAAAAAAATAAAAAATCTTTGCCGAGTGCCTGAAGGGTTGACACTCGACAAAGAAATTTTTTTTAAAAAAATAAAAAATCTTTGCCGAGTGCCTGCAGGGTTGGCACTCGGCAAAGTGACCGTCAACGGAACCGGCGCCGTAATGGTCGCTTTTCTTTGCCGAGTGTCACCGGGGCACTCGGCAAAGCCTTTGTCGAGTGCCCGATAAAAGACACTCGGCAAAGAGGGCTTTGCCGATAAATTTTTTGTCGTGTGTTCTTTACCAAGTGCCGCACTCGGCAAAGGCTTTGCCGAGTGCAATTTGGCTTTTGCCGAGTGCCTCAGGCACTCGGCAAAGAACTTGAATCCAGTAGTGATATCAAGTGTGTGATAACATACTGACATGCTAAAAGTTCCAAACAAGTTCATGCTAAAAAGATACAAAGTCACAGACACAACACATGGTAGATGGTACTCAATAAAAATTCAAGGGATCCCATTCATCTTCAGGTGCAGCATCACAACTTGGTCCACCAACATCAAATGAAATACCATCGTAATCAAATAGATCTTCCTCCCTTTCATGGTTCCGATTGTCCATAATCTCATCACTTTCTTCCATGGTATCAGCCTTAACAACATCCAAGTCTAGCGCCAATTCTGAATTTTTTTTATCAATATAGATATGATGTTAAATAAGCAAAAATTTGTATGTATGTTGAACTGATTTCACAATTGACAAGAGACATTACCATCACTGCATTGTATACTCAGTGCGGACAGCTCACTGCGAAAGGCATTCAGCTCTTCAGAGTTAAGGCGAGGTGGATTGTCTTCTAAGATCCAAGCTTCATTTCCCTTTCCAATTTCTTCCAAACTTATTGGGTCATAATTTCTAGTACGGAATTTGGACCTAATGTTCAAATAGTTCAAACAAGAAGACAATATATTATTTATCAAATAGTTTAAAGTTTGCACTACAGCGATCTGATATGTTTCCTAAAATAACAACAAAGTTAGACTATTGGATACAAATGAAAGATATGGTAACCAGATAAAAACTTAACAATAAACTATATGTCTAGTCCAGGAAAGATGTGGAATAAAGCACAGACATTAATCCATTCTGCAAAACATGTATTCTTCAACTCTGCAATTAAAGTTCAAAGGGATCCAAGTGAACAGCAGCTGTAGAATATACAGTTCTTATATGGCAAACTCTCCAACAAGCAGAGAATATATATTCTAGTGAGGGGAACCAGCTTAGCTCTACCATTTGTTGGGCCAGCAACTTCAAACAAGAAAACATGCTAGCAGCTAGCAGCTAGAAGGGGTACCTTTGACGCAGTCTCAGGTTACAATGAACATACACAATATATCATTTAGCCTTTGATGCTCTAATCTGTTTCTTTTTTTGGAGTGCACATGCTCAAAGTAGCTCCAGCTCCTCTCACATCCAGAAGCACTACAAGTTTGGCCCAACACACGCAGGGCAAGCTTCTGTAAATTTGGTGCGCTGCAGCCATAAGTTTGCCACCACTCATCTATGTGACAAAATAGAAGTTAGTGATGTTGAAATGAACCGGAAAAGTAAAAAACAACAATCTAGAAGTAGTGAAGTTACCAGCAAGCATGCCCGAGCAATCATTTATAGCAGTTGAACGCCCAAAATCACCTTCTCCATTCCTAAAAATCTTCATTTCTTTCGTCAAAGCACTTCTAAGGGCAATATCTTTGCCAGCATATCTCTCTATGACATCAAGAACTCCAGAAGTAGTGAAGTTGTACTTCGCTCTTAGTTCAATATTGTACTGGTTATTAGGATTAAACCAAAATCCAGAAGCATGGAGATTCTTATCAAAGTGCTTATCCCACCGTGCATCTATGTATTCCAAAAAAGGCTTTGCTAACTCTTTCTTTCATTGAAATCTCTTCACAATTTCGTCTCTTCACACATTTTGCAAGCAATGGACCACGCAGCTGATTAAAGTTCGGCCTTCAGTACTGCTGAATCTTTATAGTAATGTTTATAGTAATCTCTGGACAAGTCCCTTCACCTTCAGTACTGCTTGCTGGAACTACATGGGTATACAGGTATACAGTGGAACTTTGATTTACCACCACTGGATATGATCATAGAAGCTAGGACAGTTTCCGGCTCAAGCTACTTCAGAGAAATTCTCATCACCGCCTGCTGGATCATTTCGACTTAAAGAAATCGGCTGATGTTTGATGCTATACCCTACTACATTGATAAATGGAAAGAGGACTTCAAGAAAGAAATTGGCTTGGTTTGTGTCAAGGCAAAACCCAACCTTGCAGGTTGCCTAAATACTTGGCTGGAGAATCTGCCTTGGAGTTTTCTACCTTTTTTTCTTTTTTTCTTTTTGAGCTTTGCAAGCTCCTTGTATGCACATCTTGTGCACTTGTACTTCTGTTCCACCAATTTTAATAAAAAAATAGGTGGGGGAATTCCCCCACTGAGCCCCTAAAAAATGTTTATAGTAAGATGCTGAGACAAGCAGACCACATTGTTTTTGTTCCCGTTACTGTGTGTGCGCGCCTGCGATAATCTTTTGTTATGCCATTTCTGGTTCAGAATAGCGTGGAGCTCCAATCTATTCAACTGGTTTTATGGTGTTGAGATGGTCTTATTCTCTTGTTTATCAAGTACTGTTTCATGATAGTCCGGATGCTTCCCTTTTAGTTAGAATAGAGATGGTCTTCTGATGCCCATATACCACAAGTCCACAACCACTGCTAAAAAGGAAGCTCAGTAGCAGACATGGTCAGAAAGTTGATGTATGTTAGGTCCGGAAGTGGAATCATAGTAGTATAGTTCAGTTATCAAATAGCGGGTTATAAGTATTACTTACAGATTGGTGCAACTACAAGGCCAGGTGCTCAAACTTGAGTAACGGAGACTCGGTATCGTACAAAAGTGCTATATATTCTAACGGTAACGCTTTGATTGGAGCGTCCGACTCTTTATTAGATATTGGACTGACGCGGGGCGTGGGGCCATATCAATTTTAATTCTCGTCTATCTACTCTAGCCCAACTAACACAACCTTTGTTTAATATCCCGTCAATTCATCACCCATCCATCTCCCACTCTACCGTCCGCCTCGCCACTCCTGCTGCTGCTCCGCACGCCCGCCCCGCTGCTCCTATTGCTCGCCGCCGATGTAAAGCAGACGCCCCACCACGGCACCGCCGCACCATCCCCATGGCTATGGCTTCCACCGTCACTGTTGCTTCTTCTCTCCGCCTCGCCTTTCCTCTCCTCTCCACGCCGTCCTCCTCATCCTCCAATACCAGTTGAATCTTCAAGAGAAATCTGACAGCAAAAAGCTATGAATTCAAGGCTTAGTCCATTCACAAGCTGCTGAAAGATGGACCTGGTTGATCTAGGTGTAAGTTCAACCCGTACGGGACTTATACTGAAAATCTGGTATATATAAAGAATGTTCAGTACAACAGCTTTGGAATTGGTGGGGGGTTGTTGGATTTAGGCTCATGTTTGGCCTAATTTGAAAAATTCCAAAGCATGCACAACCTATAGTCCTATATTGCTAATTCAAGGAGATGTTGTCTTGCTTAAATATGGGAGTCTCCTCTCTATGCAAAATAGGTGAAAATGAGAGAGAATGAGACTGTTGCTACACGCACGCGCAGCTCGCGCGCATTTTTCGCGTGAAAAATCACGTGACTTGTGACTTGCGACGAGCGCGACGCGTACGTGTACAACAAGCTATTATTTGTGCAGTTTCCATTTTTTATGCTGAGCGTACTGGCGCTTCAATGTGATTGAAACTGCCATTTTAAACAGTAATAAGGTGTGTCAGTTTCTGCTATTTGATTGCAGCATTTTCTGTCATTAAATTGGGCAGTTTTTACTGCTTGATGAGGGGAATTGATGCACTATGAAGGCCTATAAAATCAGGAGACGTCCTGGTTGAAGGGTACGCATTCACACGCTCACCTTCCCACTCGCTGTGCTGAGCTTCTCGCTGCTGCGCCTCGTCGACCTTTGAGTTCGGCGTGCACCGGACTTGAAGAGAGCGGGATCTCCGAAACCACTGCCGCGAGACTCCTGCACGGGGCGGCAATCAGGTTTTTGGGCAGCGTCTACACGCGATCGCTTGGTGATCTGCAACATCTACTTCAACACATTCGACTACATTCTGCGCGGGATCATTGAGTAATTTCCTTGCGCAATCCAGTTCTAGTCAGTATGTTGCCTGTTTACTTGTGTTATATGCTTGCATCATTTTTTATCTATGAGTCTTTCCTCCAAACAAAATCTGGAATGTATTTTAGGCACATATTTCCAACATTCCAAAAACCTGATTGTGCCTATTTCTGTGATCTAGCAATGGTAAATAATGCATCTGATGCCATGAAACCTGAGAGGTTTGGAGGTGAGAACTTCCGCAGAAGGCAGACAAGGGCCAAGTTTTGGCTCATATCATTGGGGCTGTGGTGGGTGATATACCCTGTGTTTCCCATCACAGAGGAACAGACCATGCAGTTTGAGAATGCGAATAACACCGCATTGGGCTACATCCTCACCATTCTGGCGGATCAACTCTATGATGTGTATATGAATTACTCATCGGCCACCATGCTGTGGGAGGATTTGGAGCAAAAATATGCAGAAGCCGAAGCCGGTCGCTGGCTGTATGTATGCGAAAAGTTCTTTGATTTCAGCATGGACAGTGCTAAATCAATTGTAAGTTAAGCACACGACCTCTAGCTTCTGGTTGGCGAGATTGCACATTTGGGATGTGCTTTACCTCCAAAGTTTGTTGCAGCAGCGATTGTTGCTAAACTTCCTGCAGAGTGGCGTGATTTTACTATAGCTCTGAAGCACAAAAGAGAAGAGATTTCTATTGAAGATCTCATTGCAGCTCTTGATGTGGAAGAGAAGGCAAGGGCAAAAGATGTGCAGGTGAAGAACGTGCAGAACAGTGCCAATTTTGTTCAAAACAAGAAACAATTTAACAAGAAGAAGGGTCCCAAGGCGAATAAGGTTACTAGCTTTAAAAAGAAGAAAACAGAGAAGAAAACAGAGAAGAAGGATCTGAAGAATCTCACCTGTTTTGTGTGCGGTAATCCTAGTCACTTTGCCAAGGATTGTCCTGATCGCAAGGACAGGACCACCGAACTGAGCAAAAAGTTCACTAATGTGACCATTGGCGAGGCCTCGACTTCAGGAGGGTACGGTAAATCTCCTGTTGTTTATTATGCATTTCAGTCTATCGACTGGTGGGTTGATACTGGTGCAAATGTTCACGTGTGTTCTGATGCTTCCTTGTTTTCTTCGTATCAGGCAGCAGGGACTTCCAGCGTCCTAATGGGAAACGGAACGCGTGCTTCTGTTCTTGGTGTTGGTACGGTAGATCTGAAGCTCACTTCAGGGAAAACCATCCAATTGAAGAATGTCCAGCACGCACCTGCGATAAACAAGAACCTGCTGAGTGGGTCTCTCCTGTGTAGGAGTGGTTATAAGCTAGTATTCGAGTCGAATAAAGTTGTAGTGTCTAAATTTGGGGCTTTTATAGGAAAAGGCTATGACAGCGGAGGCTTGTTCCGCCTAAGTACTATGGATTCTTGTTATAGTTTGAATATTACTACTGGTTTGAATAAAAATTATGCTGATGTATGGCATTCGAGGTTCTGTCATGTTGGTTTTGATACAATTGCTAGAATGTCCAGATCTGAGTTAATTCCTAAAAGTGATATAGTCAAGAATTCTAAGTGCCAAACTTGTGTGCAAGCAAAACAACCTCGAAAACCTTTTAAGGCATTAGAGTCTGAGAACAATCTAGCACCACTAGATTTGATCCATTCTGATTTATGTGAGATGAATGGTGTTTTGACTAAAGGAGGAAAAAAATATTTTCTTACTTTCATTGATGATGCAACACGTTACTGTTATGTTTACTTGCTGAAGTCTAAGGATGAAGCGCTGGACTATTTTAGAATATATAAGGCAGAGGTTGAGAACCAGTTAGAAAAGAAGATTAAGAGACTTAGAGATGATCGGGGAGGAGAGTATATCTCTAATGATTTTTCTAATTTATGTTCTGAGCATGGGATTATCCATGAATTTACACCACCCTATTCACCACAATCAAATGGTGTAGCTGAGAGGAAAAACCGGTCACTTACAGATTTGGTGAACGCCTTATTAGAGAGTGCCGGTATGCCAAAGATGTGGTGGGGGGAAGCAATCTTGACTGTAAATTTTGTGCTCAATAGAGTTATCACCAAGAGAAGTGACATAACTCCATACGAGGCATGGAGGGGCAGAAAACCCAATGTCAACTTTCTGTGAACGTGGGGATGTTTGGCGAAAGTCAACATTCCACAACCGAAGAAAAGAAAACTTGGGCCAAAAACAGTCGATTGCATTTTTATAGGATACGCTCAGAATAGTCCTGCCTATAGATTCTTGGTAGTTAAATCCGATACTCCAGAGATTATAGTAGACACAATAATGGAGTCTAAGGATGTTACTTTCTTTGAGGATATCTTTCCTATGAGACCGAGTAGCAGTACTTTAGAAAATCTGGATGCAGCCATTCCTAACTCTGAACAAGTTGAGAACATACCTTTACGAGAGAATAATGAGGAGGATAACAATTCAGACATCACTCCGCGCAGGAGTAAGAGACAAAAGGTTCAGAAATCTTTTGGAGATGACTTTATTGTATACCTTGTGGACGACGTGCCTACGACTCTAGCTGATGCTTATGCGTCTTTGGATGCTGACTATTGGAAAGAGGCAGTCCGTAGCGAGATGGACTCCATCATGACAAATGAGACTTGGGAAATCACTGAACGTCCTGTTGGGTGCAAACCTATTGGATGTAAGTGGATTTTCAAGAAAAAGATGAGACCAGATGGCACGATTGAAAAATATAAAGCGAGGCTTATGGCCAAAGGCTTTACCTAGAAAGAAGGTGAAGATTATTTTGACACCTATTCACCTGTGGCTAGGTTAACCACCATTAGGGTGCTCATTGCATTAGCTGCTTCCTATGGTCTACACATTCATCAAATGGATGTAAAGACAGCTTTTCTTAATGGAGAGTTGGAGGAAGAAATCTATATGGAGCAACCTGATGGTTTTGTGGCTAAGGGACAGGAGGGTAAAGTTTGTAGATTGTTAAAATCCTTATATGGCCTAAAACAAGCACCCAAACAATGGCATGAAAAATTTGATCAAACCTTAACCTCTGCTGGTTTTGTTGTAAATGAAGCAGATAAGTGTGTATACTATCGCCATGGTGGGGGTCAAACAGTGATCTTGTGCTTATATGTGGATGATATACTCATATTTGGGACTAACACTGCCATGATTGACGAGGTCAGATCATTCTTATCTTCATGCTTCGACATGAAGGATCTGGGTGAAGCAAGTGTTATCCTGAATATTAAGTTGATCAAAAATGAGAATGGGATTATTCTAAATCAATCTCATTATGTGGAAAAAATACTGTGCCGCTTTGGCTTTGAGAATGCCAAAGTATCCCCTACGCCCTACGATGCTAGTGTAAAGCTAAGGACAAATAAAGGCGAAGGGTTGGACCATTCGAGATATTCACAAATAATTGGGTCCCTCTTGTATCTCGCTGGTGCAACACGTCCCGATATATCTTTTGCTGTGAGCAAATTAAGTCGTCTTACTTCCAATCCAGGGAAGGATCATTGGGATGCACTAGAGAGAGTGCTACGTTACCTGAGAGGTACAATCGAATATGGAATTCACTATACTGGTTATCCATCTATATTGGAAGGATATAGTGATTCCAACTGGATTTCTGATGCAGATGCAATTAAAGCCACGAGTGGCTATGTGTTTACACTAGCAGGTGCTGCAGTTACATGGAGGTCATGTAAACAGACCATTTTGACGCGGTCTACCATGGAAGCTGAGCTTGTAGCACTTGACACGGCTACTGTTGTGGCCGAGTGGCTAAGAGAGCTACTCATGGACTTGCCACTGGTAGAGAAACCAGTTCCGGCAATCCTTATGTACTGTGACAACCAAACGGTATTGATCAAAGTTACGAGTACTAAGGATAATTCGAAGTCCTCGAGACATGTGAAGCGGAGGCTTAAATCTGTTAGAAAGCTAAAAAAACTCCGGAGTAATTGCTGTGAATTATATTCGCAGTGAGAAAAATCTAGCAGATCCCTTTACAAAAGGCCTTGCACGGACAACGATTTCTGTTGCAAGCATGGACATGGGGTTGAGACCCATTTAGTTGCAAAGTAATGGCAACTCATTTCCTTTGATAGGAGATCCCTGATTTAAAAAAATGAGAAAAATAAGTTACTGTTGTAACAGGGAGTACAGACTGCTTAAAAAATTTAAAATTCCCCATGTTCCATGAAATGTACTCTCTTCTGTATGGAAGGCTGGCTATTATGCCTTAATGTATTCTAGTGTCCACCGAGGGAAAATGTATTGTCCTACAGGATACCTAAAATGAATACACCTATGTGAGCTAAACTGTTAGGTCGCAGTTCATTAGAGTGGGGTACTCTTTGGGAAGCTCATGAGAAGATCGAGGAGCAAGACGTTTAAAAGCTCCGTTTGGACTTGGCGTTCTTGCAGCCTAGTACCAGTTGGATCTTCAAGAGAAATCTGACAGCAAAAAGCTATGAATTTAAGGCTTAGTCCATTCACAAGCTGCTGAAAGATGGACCTGGTTGATCTAGGTGTAAGTTCAACCCGTACGGGACTTATACTGAAAATCTGGTATATATAAAGAATGTTCAGTACAACAGCTTTGGAATTGGTGGGGGTTGTTGGATTTAGGCTCATGTTTGGCCTAATTTGAAAAATTCCAAAGCATGCACAACCTATAGTCCCATATTGCAAATTCAAGGAGACGTTGCCTTGCTTAAATATGGGAGTCTCCTCTCTATGCAAAATAGGTGAAAATGAGAGAAAAGGAGACTGTTGCTACATGCACACGTAGCTCGCGCGCATTTTTCGCGTGAAAAATCGCGTGACTTGTGACTTGCGATGAGCGCGACGCGTACGTGTACAGCAGGCTATTATTTGTGCAGTTTCCATTTTTTATGCTGAGCGTAGTGGCGCTTCAATGTGATTGAAACTCCTATTTTAAACAGTAATAAGATGTGTCAGTTTCTGCTATTTGATTGCAGTATTTTCTATCATTAAATTGGGCAGTTTTTACTGCTTGATGAGGGGAATTGATGCACTATGAAGGCCTATAAAATCAGGAGACGTCCTGGTTGAAGGGTACGCATTTACACGCTCACCTTCCCACTCGCTGTGTTGAGCTTCTCGCTGCTGCGCCTCGTCGACCTTTGAGTTCGGCGTGCACCGGACTTGAAGAGAACGGGATCTCCGAAACCACTGCCGCGAGACTCCTGCACAGGGCGGCAATCAGGTTTTTGGGCAGCGTCTACACGCGACCGCTTGGTGATCTACAACATCTACTTCAACACATTCGACTACGTTCTGCGCGGGATCATTGAGTAATTTCCTTGCACAATCCAGTTCTAGTCAGTATGTTGCCTGTTTACTTGTGTTATATGCTTGCATCATTTTTTATCTATGAGTCTTTCCTCCAAACAAAATCTGGAATGTATTTTAGGCACATATTTCCAACATTCCAAAAACCTGATTGTGCCTATTTCTGTGATCTAGCAATGGCAAATAATGCATCTGATGCCATGAAACCTGAGAGGTTTGGAGGTGAGAACTTCCGCAAATGGTAGACAAATCATATTTGGGAACTATCGCCATGGTGGGGGTCAAACAGTGATCTTGTGCTTGTATGTGGATGATATACTCATATTTGGGACTAACACTGCCATGATTGACGAGATCAAATCATTCTTATCTTCATGCTTCGACATGAAGGATTTGGGTGAAGCAAGTGTTATCCTGAATATTAAGTTGATCAAAAATGAGAATGGGATTATTCTAAATCAATCTCATTATGTGGAAAAAATATTGTGTCGCTTTGGCTTTGAGAATGCCAAAGTATCCCCTACGCCCTACGATGCTAGTGTAATGCTAAGGATAAATAAAGGCGAAGGGTTGGACCATTTGAGATATTCACAAATAATTGGGTCCCTCTTGTATCTCGCTGGTGCAACACGTCCCGATATATCTTTTGCTGTGAGCAAATTAAGTCGTTTTACTTCCAATCCAGGGAAGGATTATTGGGATGCACTAGAGAGAGTGCTACGTTACCTGAGAGGTACAATCGAATATGGAATTCACTATACTGGTTATCCATCTGTATTGGAAGGATATAGTGATTCCAACTAGATTTCTGATGCAGATGCAATTAAAGCCACGAGTGGCTATGTGTTTATACTAGCAGGTGCTGCAGTTACATGGAGGTCATGTAAACAGACCATTTTGACGTGGTCTACCATGGAAGCTGAGCTTGTAGCACTTGACACGGCTACTAATGAGGCCGAGTGGCTAAGAGAGCTACTCATGGACTTGCCACTGGTAGAGAAACCAGTTCCGGCAATCCTTATGTACTGTGACAACCAAACGGTATTGATCAAAGTTACGAGTACTAAGGATAATTCGAAGTCCTCGAGACATGTGAAGCGAAGGCTTAAATCTGTTAGAAAGCTGAAAAACTCCGGAGTAATTGTTGTGAATTATATTCGCAGTGAGAAAAATCTAGCAGATCCCTTTACAAAAGGCCTTGCACGGACAACGATTTCTGTTGCAAACATGGACATGGGGTTGAGACCCATTTAGTTGCAAAGTAATGGCAACTCATTTCCTTTGATAGGAGATCCCTGATTTGGAAAATGAGAAAAATAAGTTACTGTTGTAACAGGGAGTACAGACTGCTTAAAAAAATTAAAATTACCCTTGTTCTATGAAATGTACTCTCTTCTGTATGGAAGGCTGGCTATTATGCCTTAATGTATTCTAGTGTCCATCGAGGGAAAATGTATTGTCCTACAGTATACCTAAAATGAATACACCTATGTGAGCTAAACTGTTAGGTCGCTGTTCATGAGAATGGGGTACTCTTTGGAAAGCTCATGAGAAGATCGAGGAGCAAGACCTTTAAAAGCTTCATTTGGACTTGGCGTTCTTGCAGCCTAGTACCAGTTGTATCTTCAAGAGAAATCTGACAGCAAAAAGCTATGAATTCAAGGCTTAGTCCATTCACAAGCTGCTGAAAGATGGACCAGGTTGATCTAGGTGTAAGTTCAACCCGTACTGGACTTATACTGAAAATCTGGTATATATAAAGAATGTTCAGTACAGCAGCTTTGGAATTGGTTGGGGATTGTTGGATTTAGGCCCATGTTTGGCCTAATTTGAAAAATTCTAAAGCATGCACAACCTATAGTCCCATATTGCTAATCAAGGAGAGGTTGCCTTGCTTAAATATGGGAGTCTCCTCTCTATGCAAAATAGGTGAAAATAAGAGAGAAGGAGACTGTTGCTACATGCACGCGCAGCTCGAGCGCATTTTTCGCGTGAAAAATCGCGTGACTTGTGACTTGCGACGAGTGTGACGCGTACGTGTACAGCAGGCTATTATTTGTGCAGTCTCCATTTTTTATGCTGAGCGTAATGGCGCTTTAATGTGATTGAAACTGCAGTTTTAAACAGTAATAAGGTGTGTCAGTTTCTGCTATTTGATTGCAGCATTTTCTGTCATTAAATTGGGCAGTTTTTACTCTTGATGAGGGGAATTGATGCACTATGAAGGCCTATAAAATTAGGAGACGTCCTGGTTGAAGGGTACGTATTCACACGCTCACATTCCCACTCGCTGTGCTGAGCTTCTCGCTGCTGCGCCTCGTCGACCTTTGAGTTCGGCGTGCACCGGACTTGAAGAGAGCGGGATCTCCGAAACCACTGCCGCGAGACTCCTGCACGGGGCGGCAATCAGGTTTTTGGGCAGCGTCTACACACGACCGCTTGGTGATCTGCAACATCTACTTCAACACATTCGACTACGTTCTGCGCGGGATCATTGAGTAATTTCCTTGCGCAATCCAGTTCTAGTCAGTATGTTGCTTGTTTACTTGTGTTATATGCTTGCATCATTTTTTATCTATGAGTCTTTCCTCCAAACAAAATCTGGAATGTATTTTAGGCACATATTTCCAACAGTTAGCACAGTCTCGACAAAGAGTTCCGTTACGTTGTCTATCATATTATATAGAATAGAATAGAACTTGAATAAAACACCAAATCTCAATACAAAATTTCATTCTAGAGTTTCATAGGTATTTTTTTCTAAGACTCACATAGAGTTGATAATCGTGTCAAAGGAGTTTCATCCCCATGAAACTCATTTACGCCCCGTTCGCTTCGCTGAAAAAATAAGCCAAAATATTATTCCGGCTGATTTGTTGTGCGAGAAAAACACTGTTTCGGCTAAAAAATCAAGCTGAAAAAGACGGATTATAAGAGAAGCAAACATGACCGTATTCTCTCTTTATTAAAACATTGTCAAGTCATTAAAAATACATATGTGTCAAGCTATTAAATATAAATGAAACTCCCACCGAGACTGGTCTTAGCTTACTTGTACTCGTTGGTTAACATGACACTAAAAATAGCTCTATTGTAGTACGTATACTTATGTTTATGTGGTCTGACGGGTAAAACATATAGGAACAACTAACATGGCCACACATTACAATAGAACAAGTCCATGCCACGATTCGTATATATAGAATTGGGTGGTTTGTTTATGATCCTTATTTCCTAACGGGATTTTTTGAGAGCCACAAGGCTACCACACGAAATTCATTGGTTTGCCTGACGTGCTGTTGAGTGTGTTTTTGCTTTTGATTTGAAACTCTCAACATTTCGATGCCCCTTTTATCTCATTTCATATACTTAGTCATAGATCTTTACCTTCAAGTGCCACATTGATGATGATCCCTTTGCTGGGCCTTATGACTTGACATTTTGCTGGGCCTTATGACTTGACATACTTTTTTTTAATTATCTTTAAAAATAATTGGATCATGTGTGATCAGTGTTTTGCATATTGGAATCATCGTCCCATAACCATGGATGGTTAAAATGATTCTTTGATAGCAACACATAGATGTATCACAATCTCGAAACATGATCATTGTTCTCTGTTTTAGCGCTCGACCTTGGTTTCTTAAGCAAAGTTGTTGCCTAACCTGAGAAGATGAGTTTGGCAGTGATTAGAGGATGATGAGTGACGCTTTTGACACCCAAAACCGAGCCCAAAACACCAGTATACTCACTGTCAGTCCTGTTCTTAAAACCCTGAAATCAGCCTGACGCTGCAACCTTTGCAGCCTCATTACTCTCTAACCATTACTCTCTAACCTTAAAAGCGAAGAAAAGCAAAAAAAAAAAAAAAAAATAGAGAGAGTTGGCAAGTGAATTACTGTACTTTTCCTCTTCTTTTTTTTTAACTGACACTTTCCTTGTCCTTGGTATAGCCATACATATAATATGGTTGCCTCTGAGTAGTTAAAGCATGACTGTAAATGATATTGGGATATAGTTGTGCAAACTTGTGTGGTCTTATTAGGCCGTCGTGAGAAAGTTTCTCGATCCTCAAAAGTTCCTGTGAATATCTGACTCACTCCATGTGTTTCTGCCCCCAAACATGTATGTCTTCTATTATTCATTAGGAAACCATGTTCCTTATTTCTTTTCTCAAAATGCACAACCTAGCACCTTATAAATTGTTTTAAAATAATTTACATCAGTCCATAAATAATTAAAGTATTAAAATCATTTATGATGATAACAAATATATTAGGTTTAGACTAAATTAGAAAATACTAAACTTTATTTAATCTTTATGTAACATTAATAATATTAGAAGTTTTTTATAGATATATACTATTAAATAGTTTCAAGGCATCATTACTAGTATTAAAATTAAATTATTAGTCACTGCTCATATAGAGAAAACTTCTTAAATAGATTCATTATACCTTGTTTTCTCACTACGGGACTCAGTGAATTTGCCGAGTGCCAGGGGCACTCGGCAAAGCCCAATTTGCACTCGGCAAAGGCTTTGCCGAGTGTTGCACTCGGCAAAGAGCACTCGGCAAAAAAACAGTCGGCAAAGACGTCTTTGCCGAGTGTCTTTTATCGGGCACTCGGCAAAGCCTTTGCCGAGTGCCGACACTCGGCAAAGTTGGAACCGAAAAAAAACCCGAAAAAAATGGAAATTTTTACCCAAAAAAAATGGAAATTTTTTTTTAATTGGTGGAGGCCCCCACCGGTCAGCGCCCATCCATCTCCGGCTTTTTTCGCGTAAATTTCACGGCTACGTGGCCGACGGGATTCGAACCCAAGACCTCTCGCTGCGCACAAACCTCCTCTACCACTACACCACACTGTCACTTGTGTCTAGAATCCGTTTTAGTTCCCAATATATTATACTAAACCGAGTGTAAATTGCTTATTTGAGGCCGTAAATGAATTCAAATCAAAAAGTGGTCAACTACAAAGTTTCATAAATTTTTGAGATCTACAATTTTCATTTAGTAAGTTTTTCCATCCGAGGTCGTTTGAAAAATTTGAATTTTAAATTTGAGAGATTCAAACGTAGTTTTGCATGATAAGATGATTTCAAATCAAAAAGTTGTCAACTACATAGTTTCATAACTTTTGGAGATCTACAATTTTCATTTAGGAAGTTTTTTCATCCGAGGTCGTTTGAAAAATTCAAATTTTCAAATTTTCAAATTCAAACGTCATTTTTGCATGAAAAATGATTTCAAATCAAAATGTTGCCAACTACAAAATTTCATAACTTCTCAAGATCTACAAAGTTTATTTTGGTCATTTGTTCATCCGACATAGTGGTAGTAACATTGTTCACAAATCATATATATCTCTCTTCTATTTTCATGAAATTAATGAGAGATGTATATTTTATGAACAACGTTATTGTCGCTTTGTCAAATAAAGAAATGACCAAAATAAACTTTATAGATCTTGAGAAGTTATACAACTTTGTAGTTGAAAAGTTTTTCATTTGAATTCATTTAGGGCCTCAAAAATTGATTCGAAAAACTGATTTGCCGAGGGCCAAAAAAATACACACGGCAAAATACCTCTTTGCCGAGTGCCAAAACATAGGCACTCGGCAAAATACGGCTTTGCCGAGTGTTAAAAAAAAAACACTCGGCAAACTGAGAGTAAATTGCTTGTTTGAGGCCCTAAATGAATTCAAATCAAAAAGTGGTCAACTACAAAGTTTCATAACTTTTTGAGATCTACAATTTTCATTTAGTAAGTTTTTCCATCCGAGGTCGTTTGAAAAATTTGAATTTTAAATTTGAGAGATTCAAACATAGTTTTGCATGATAAGATGATTTCAAATCAAAAAGTTGTCAACTACATAGTTTCATAACTTTTGGAGATCTACAATTTTCATTTAGGAAGTTTTTTCATCCGAGGTCGTTTGAAAAATTCAAATTTTAAAATTTTCAAATTCAAACGTCGTTTTTGCATGACAAGATGATTTCAAATCAAAATGTTGCCAACTACAAAATTTCATAACTTATCAAGATCTACAAAGTTTATTTTGGTCATTTGTTCATCCGACATAGTGGTAGTAACATTGTTCACAAATCTTATATATGTATCTTCTACTTTCATGAAACTAATATGAGAGATATGAGAGATGTAGATTTTATGAACAACGTTATTGTCGCTTTGTCAAATGAAGAAATGACCAAAATAAACTTTGTAGATCTTGAGAAGTTATACAACTTTGTAGTTGAAAAGTTTTTCATTTGAATTCATTTAGGGCCTCAAAAATTGCTTCGAAAAAATGATTTGCCGAGGGCAAAAAAAAATGCACACGGCAAAAAGCTTCTTTGCCGAGTGCCAAAACAAAGGCACTCGGCAAAATACATCTTTGCCGAGTGCCAGAAAAAAACACTCGGCAAAGACGTATTTTGCCGTGTGTTTTTGTTTGCCGAGTGTATTTTATTTGGCACTCGGCAAACACGGTCTTTGCCGAGTGCCCGATAAAATACACTCGGCAAACACTCGGCACTCGGCAAATCGCCGGTTTCCGGTAGTGTCTCTTGTGGATACGGATAAACGTTATGGATCTGAAATCGGATAGAGAAAAATACCAAAAAATGAATTCCGATACAACCATTTATTATGCATATTAAAAACAGATATGAATACAGATATCTATATACAAGCAGTTTTAGTAGATACGATATATTTTCATTTTCCATCCTATATATATATATAAGGGGTATCCATATGTTATTACAAGTTCTAATCGGTCAAAGGCTCAAGGCTGCCCCATAGACCGCACTAGCCTGGCTCGTGGGTTCATTTGATAGAGCCTGTCATTTTTCTCCTTTTCTCTCAAAATAAACTAGAATCTACGGAAGCCTTAGTTTCACCGGCTCCTCACTGTACCAAGAAGCAAAGACCTAAGGGCCTCTTTGGCACGGCTTATGCCGGCTTCGGCTTCATCTATTTTGCGCAAATCGAGGCCCTGTAGCGTGAAGTCGTTTTGTAAGCCGGGGTTAAAATGAACTAGAAGCCGGAAAAAATCAGTTTTTCTGGCTTCACCGGCTTTGGCTTCACCGGTGAAGCCGTTTTGGATGAGCCGTGCCAAAGAGGGCTTAAGTATAGTACATAGAAAATACTTGTCTATATAGAGCTTCCTTCTATTGCAGCATCAGCAATAGATAGGAAATACAACTTCAAAACATTTGGTAGTTCTCAGCGAATTTATTGAGGAAACATAATGAACATGAGCATAAGATTACCCTTAGGTCTATAATTGGACAATGAATATATTGCAGCATGATAACATGGATCTTTCCATATATAGCAAGTTAGCAACACGCGGACATAAAACTAGTTAATAATAACTAGTCAAAAGGCAAAGTAGCACGGTAGCACCACCATTTGTGTCGAGCTAGCTAGTTATTCCACCACCGTGCCGTCGTCGTCATCTTCATCGTCGGTGACCTCGGCCTCCGACTCATCAACGGCATAGCCAAACTTATCGTACTGCTCAAGGAGTGCCGTCTGCCAGGCACGCATCTTGTTCATGAGGTCCATGTTCTCGGCGTAGGATTCCTGGAAGTCCTGGGAGTGTTTGGCGAGCTCGTCTTCGGTGAGAATACACTCGTCAGGGATAATCGTGAAGAGCCTCGCCTTAAAACTTTCCATGACCCGCGTCGGCACCACCCTCTTGATCACCACCTTCTTGGTCTTCTTCGTCTTACCGTCCGGCTGCGCCAGGGCCAGGGCCGCCGCCTCCTCCGGCGTCGGCGCTGTGAAGAAGGGAATCCTCTCCACTGACGCCTGATTCGCCGCGACGAACTCCTTCTTGAGCTTCAGAATCTTGCCTTCCTCCAATGCGCCCGCCTCCTCCAGCTTCTGAATCTTAGCTTCATCCGTGTCTGACGCGCTCGGCGCCTGCTTCTTTCTCTTGAGGACAGGGACAGAGTCGCCGGCCTCCGAAGACGTGGACGCGGACGCGCGAGCCGTCGCCTTCCTCTTCTGGTATCGACGACGGGACCCCATCGCCCGCAATCTATGGATCGATCTAGCTACGTCTCGAAAAAGACGATCTGGATGGTTTGCGAGGACGCGACACGGAAGATGGCAGGGAAGGACCGAAGGAGAGCCGCAGATATACACGGAAGATGGCAAGGCGGTAACCCTTTCGGATTCGAATGCAACTATGCAAACGGAAAAACAATTTCTATCTAGTATATATACATATATATATAAATAAAGGCGACGCGACGGCGGCGCCTGTCCGCATCCGTATCGAGGGCTCGAGGCTGACTTGCGTTAGGGTATGATCGATCGATGGCGTCTGCTGCGACGGGGGACGGTGATGATCGAGACCTCAACCTTGTTGCACTGCATCTTTGTAATCATGTCAAACAAAATTTGTATCAGCATGTAGGTGCATTAGCATAGTTTACACGATTGTAATTCAGTTGTAAGCATGTTTGATTACGCGCGTAGAATCAGGGGCAGAACGGAGACTTGCACGTTCTGCGCCTTGACCGCGCCCACCATGCCTGTCCCGCCATGACGGGCTCGCCGTGCTTGTCGCACGGGTTCCGAAAGATAAGGAGCACCGTGCAGCAGCACGTCGTGGCGGGGGATGCGGATCACGCCGGGCATATATGAACATGAAATGCATCAAAAAAAATGCTGCGCCATTTGCAGTGAAAAACCCGTGTCCACTCTCGTGCTCTCGCGTGTGTTCTCGGCGGTTCCCCGTGGTGACCGCGCTTCGGACCTCGCCGGTGCCGGCAAGATCTCAGCGTCGGAGCCACTCCGGCGCCAACACGTGGCATCAGAGCCCGGTGGATGCACTACGGTGGATCCGTGAGTCCCCCTCGAGAGCCTGCGAGGAAGAAGCGCGTGATCCCGCGACGACAACCACCGCCAATCGCCATGGGCAAAAACTCGAGCTCCTCCGGCGGCGTCAAGGAAAGCTCCTTGATGTGGCCAATGTTGACGCGCGACAACTACACCGAGTGGGAGATGCTGATGCAATGCAACTACGAAGCATTGGAGATTTGGGGGGTGATCGACCCACGTACCAATGTGAAGCGGGCGCAGGATCGGCAGGCGATGAGCGCGCTCTTGCGCTCTGTCCCGAAGGAGATGTGGCAGTCGCTCGGTCGGCACAAGACCGTGAAGGAGGCGTGGGAGGCGGTGAGGACGATGCGGGTCGGTGCAGATCGAGTGAAGGAGGTGAACGCCCAGAAGCTGTTGAAGGACTTCGAGAACATCGCCTTCAAGGAGGGCGAATCCATCGACGACTTCGGTATGCGGATCACCAACCTCGTCGGCAACCTCAAGACGCTCGGCGAGACGATCGACGATGAACGCGTGGTCAAGAAGTTCCTCCGTGTGGCCCCCGCGAGGTTCAATCAGATGGTCGTTTCGATCGAGATGTTTTGTGATCTGAAAACACTCACCATCGAGGAACTCATCGGGCGACTGCGCGCGGCGGAGGAACGCCTCGACGACAAGGTGGACAAGGTCACGGACAAGATGGGCCGGCTTCTCCTCGCGGAGGAGGACTGGCTCGAGAAGAACAAGCATCGTTTCCACACCGGGGCCAAGCCATGTGGAAGCGGTGGCGGTGGCGGCGGCGGCTCCAAGAAGAACAAGGCGGTGGCGCGATCTAAAGGCGGTGCCTCAGGCGAGGTCAAATTGACCTCCGAGGGCACGCCGCGGAGAAAAGGCCGATGTCGGAACTGCGGCATCTACGGTCATTGGGAACAAGATTGCAAGCGGCCTAAAAAGGAGAAGAAGAAGGAGCCGGCGCAAGCGGAGGCGAACGTCGCCGTCGGCGGCGGTGAGCACGGTGGCGTTCTGCTGTTGGCATCGTGCGGTGTTGAGCGCAGTCCAACTCAGATCGTGCATCTAATGGAGAAGGTGGTCCCCATCGACGTGCCTGACGGAGTTTGGGTGCTGGACACCGGCGCCAGCAATCACATGACCGGAACACGATCAACGCTGTCACAGCTCGATCAAGGTGTTCGCGGTACTGTGCGCTTTGGTGACGGCTCCCGTGTCGAGATTGAAGGGATCGGATCAGTGGTGATGGAGGGGCGTCATCACGAACACAAGGTACTGACCAACGTTTATTACATCCCTAAACTGAAAAGCAACATAGTCAGTCTCGGTCAGTTAGAAGAGAAAGGGTTTAAGGTTGTTCTTGAGAATGGGAGACTGTGTGTTTATGATCAAGCCCGCACTTTGTTGATTTCGGCTCCTAGAACTGCAAATAGATTGTACACTGTCAAGTTTGGTCTAGCAGCACCTGTCTGTTTACTAGCAAAATCCAGTGATGAAGCTTGGCGATGGCATGCCAGATTTGGCCATCTGAACTTCAGAGCACTTAGAGATTTAGGCAGTAAAAGAATGGTAGAAGGTATGCCAATTGTAGACAGGGTTGAGCAGATTTGTGATGGGTGTGTCATAGGGAAACAACATAGATTTCCATTCCCACAAGCTTCAAATTTTAGAGCAGAAAAGAGTCTAGAGCTGCTGCATGCTGATTTGTGTGGTCACATAACTCCACCAACCCTAGGTGGTGCCTCATATTTTCTGTTAGTGGTGGATGACTACAGCAGATTTATGTGGGTAGAATTATTGAAAACCAAAGACCAAGCCTTGGACTGCTTCAAGAAAATTAAGCAAAGGGCTGAGGTAGAATCTGAATGCAAGGTGAAAGGGCTGAGAACAGATAGGGGGGGAGAATTTACCTCTAATCTGTTCTCAATTTTCTGTGATGAGCAAGGGATCAAGCACTATACTACAACTCCTTATACTCCACAGCAAAATGGAGTGGTCGAGCGTCGAAATCAGATGGTGGTGGAGATGGCTAGGTGCATGCTGAAGTCAATGCAAGTCCCTGCAAAATTTTGGGGTGAGGCAGTGCTTACTGCAGTGTACATCTTAAACAGATCACCCACTAGGAGTTTGAAAAATAAAACTCCATTTGAAGTTTGGTACAAGAGGAAACCAACAGTGAGCCATCTGAAGACTTTTGGTTGTGTGGCTCATGTCAAGGTGGTTGGCCCTGGCCTGACAAAAATGTCTGACAGATCCACCAGAATGGTATTCATTGGGTATGAGTCAGGTACAAAAGGCTATAGGCTGTTTGATCCCTCCACTGGCAGGTTGGTGGTGAGTAGGGATGTCCTATTTGATGAAGGCAAGCCTTGGAATTGGGACAATACACAGAGCAACTTAGATTTGGAGACTGAAACCTTCATTGTTCACTATGAGGAGACTGACAGAAATCCGACAACAGAGCAAAATCCTGTGTTTCAGGATGCAGTTGCAGAGGGTGACAATTCACCTGTTCATGGGGATGTAGTAGGGTCAGATCAAGCTGGACCAAGCTCACCAGCTACCCCACATGGCAGTGCATCTCAGAGTCATGGGTGGGCCACTCCACCAGACCAGAATTCTGCAAGTTCAGAAGGACCACAGAGGTTCAGAACTCTGACAGATTTGCTTGATTCATCAGATGAGGTACATGATTTTGAGTACAGTGGGATCTGCATGCTAGCTGCAGATGAGCCAAGGAATGTTGAGGCAGCTCTTGATGAAGATTGCTGGAAACAAGCTATGAAAACTGAGCTAGAGTCTATAGAACAAAACAAGACTTGGGAATATGCAGTTCTGCCCAAGGATCACAAGGCCATTGGTCTTAAATGGGTGTTTAAGGTGAAAAAGGACCCAGCTGGCAATGTTGTGAAATATAAAGCCAGATTGGTGGTGAAGGGATATGCACAAGTACATGGCATTGATTATGATGAGGTCTTTGCCCCAGTTGCAAGAATGGAAACTGTCAGAGTGTTACTAGCTCTTGCAGCACAAGGGGAGTGGGAGGTCCATCATATGGATGTTAAGTCAGCATTTTTGAATGGAAACTTGCAAGAAGAAGTGTATGTACATCAGCCACCAGGATTCTCTGATCCAAAACATCCTGGGAAAGTTCTTAGACTCAGGAAGGCTCTATATGGGCTCAAACAGGCTCCAAGAGCCTGGAATGCAAGGCTTGATCATGAACTGAAGCATTTGGGCTTTATCAGATGCAGTGAAGAGCATGCAGTGTACAGGAGAGGGACAGGCACAGTCTTACTCCTAGTTGGGGTCTATGTTGATGACCTCATCATCTGTGGGCCAGACAGCAAGAGCATTGCTGAATTTAAGCAACAGATGAAAAGAAGTTTTGACATGAGTGATCTTGGCTTGTTGACTTACTACCTGGGACTGGAGGTGAAGCAAAAACCAAGTGAGATCACTGTGTGTCAGAGTGCTTATGCAGAAAAAATTATTGAGATCTCAGGGATGAAGGGATGTAACCCTGTTGACACACCAATGGAGCAACACTTGAAGTTGTTGCCTGGCAAGCCAGAGTTGGTCTCCAATGCAACTAAGTTCAGAAGTCTTGTTGGTAGCCTGAGGTATTTGGTGAATACTAGGCCTGATCTATCCTTCTCTGTAGGAATGGTTAGCAGGTTTATGGAGTGTCCAAACTCAGAGCACTGGGGAGCTATAAAGAGGATTGTGAGATATGTTGCAGGAACCTCAAAGCTTGGCTGCAAATTTGTCAAAGGGCCACATTCAGATTTGACTGGTTTCACTGACAGTGATCATGCTGGGGATTTAGAGAAGAGAAAGAGCACCACAGGTGTTTTATTCTTCTTGGGTTCAAATGCAATAACTTGGAGTTCACAAAAACAAAAGGTGGTTTCATTGTCATCTTGTGAATCTGAGTACATAGCAGCAGCTACTGGTGCCTGTCAGGGTGTTTGGCTCAGCAGACTGTTGGCAGAACTGTGCAGTCAAGAAGTAAAGAAATTCAGATTGTTCATTGATAACAGGTCAGCAGAGGAGTTGAGCAAGAATCCAGTGTTCCATCAGAGATCCAAACACATAGACACACGCTATCACTACATCAGGGAATGTGTAGCAGATGGGGTGGTCGAGGTGAAGCACATCAGCACTGATGATCAGCTAGCAGATATTCTAACAAAGCCACTTGCAAGAATTCGGTTTGCAGAAATGAGGAGGCAGCTGGGGATCGTCAGAGTTTGACAAGATTAAGGGGGTGAAATGTTGCACTGCATCTTTGTAATCATGTCAAACAAAATTTGTATCAGCATGTAGGTGCATTAGCATAGTTTACACGATTGTAATTCAGTTGTAAGCATGTTTGATTACGCGCGTAGAATCAGGGGCAGAACGGAGACTTGCACGTTCTGCGCCTTGACCGCGCCCACCATGCCTGTCCCGCCATGACGGGCTCGCCGTGCTTGTCGCACGGGTTCCGAAAGATAAGGAGCACCGTGCAGCAGCACGTCGTGGCGGGGGATGCGGATCACGCCGGGCATATATGAACATGAAATGCATCAAAAAAAATGCTGCGCCATTTGCAGTGAAAAACCCGTGTCCACTCTCGTGCTCTCGCGTGTGTTCTCGGCGGTTCCCCGTGGTGACCGCGCTTCGGACCTCGCCGGTGCCGGCAAGATCTCAGCGTCGGAGCCACTCCGGCGCCAACAAACCTCACGACGACCAAGGAGACCACAGCGTCGGAGGAGTCTGAGAGCGGCGACATCCTGACGAAGAGGAAGGAGGCGATGATGGACTTGGCCGGCGGTTTGTTGGCGACCAACAAGCCCACGGCGGAGGCCCAGCCGGCGGGGGCCGGGACGAAGAGGAAGGAGGCCACCGGCGCGTCGTCGGAGGCCGGTGACTACCATGACCGTGATCCGAAGAGGAAGGAGGCCAGTGCATCGGAAGACGCTGCTGCCCTCAAGAAGAAGGTGGGTGATAGCTTGTGGAAGGAGGGTGAGATGCTGAAGCTGAGGGAGGAGTTATGGGAGGCGGAGCGTCTGTGGAGGGAGAAGCTTGTCCCGGGGGCGTTGGATCGCTGGTTGGAGAGGAAGAAGACCACGCAGGTGCCCGCCGTCGCCGACAAGAAAAGAAGAAGGTGGTCAGGGTAATTTTGCCCGATAACTACATCGATTACATTAAGGAAAATTCAGGCATGATGAGAGAACTCTCTGACGAGGAGATGGCCAAGTGTCCTGAGCGTTTCCACCAAACCTATGCCATTATCAATGTCATCAATGCTAAGAACCACGCATACCAGCATGCCCTCATTGATCAATACCGAGCTTTTGGCTTTGCCTATGTCGAAAAGGAGGTCAGAGACGAGGAGGAGGCCAGGGTGGTTCAATAATAATTTACACGCAGCCTGTGTTTAATTTGTCCAAGATCAAGCTACCCTAACTCCCTAAGTAGTAGTAGTATCATGTCTTTGTGTGATCCACTTCTAAGTGTTTGGTGTCTGCTTAATACTATGGTGTAAGTGGAATCATCGTCTTGGTGTTGTTGTCTTGGACCTTATTTGCTACTATTGTTTCCTATATAGTATGCATGTGTATGGTCCTGATGTTTTAATCGTAGCTTGATATTTATTTGTATGGTTACCCACTGCTCCATCACCACAGGAGTACAGCACACGTTTCTAGTGTTTGGTGCATGGATCTTTTACTAGTTTTGTTGATTATACTACCCCATTAATACTTGGTTACAAAAAAGTGTGCAAGCTCATACATAATCAAAACCCCTGTCAACTGAAAGTCCACTAATATGCTGTTAAGGGGAAAAACATGCATACTAAGTATCGAATGGACTTTCAAGCCATTTCTGTTATAAGTTCTTAAAAACATGATGAGCTACAAGTGGAGCAGGAAGAGTTGCCTCCACTTCCCCCATGCAGGCAGGCACAACACCGGACATGTCCGATAGCACCGCAGAGGACCAGCTCAAAACTCAAAATCGCAGTTCCTACCGGACATGTCCTGTCTACCTACCGAACATGTCCGATATACACTACCGGAGACCGGCTCTTCGCCGAGTGCCAGATGGTTTGCCGAGTATTGTTTTTCGGGCACTCGGCAAAGACGCCTTTGCCGAGTGTTTTTTTTGACACTTGGCAAAGAGGCTCTTTGCCGAGTGTTTTTTTTTGACACTCGGCAAAGAGCTTCTTTGCCGAGTGTTATTTTTTTGACACTCGGCAAAGAAAATTTCAAAGCATATTTTGAAGCAGTAAATTAATTCAAATGAAAAAGTTTTCAACTACAAAGTTGTATAACTCATCAAGATGTACAATGTTTGTTTTGGTCTTTTCTTCATATGACAAAGTGAAAGTAAATTTGTTCACAAATCTAACATATCTCTCTTGTAGTTTATGAAACTACAAGAGAGATATATAAGATTTGTGAACAATGTTAGAACGACCATGTCGGATGAACAAATGACCAAACAACCAAAATAAACTCTGTAGATCTCAAAAAGTTATGAAACTTTGTAGTTGGCAACTTTTTGATTTGAAAACATCTTGTCATGCAAAACTGCGTTTGAATTTCAAAATTCAAATTTTGTAAACGACCTCGGATGGGAAAACTTCATAAACTAAAAGTGTAGATCTCGAAAAGTTATGAAACTTTGTAGTTTACAACTTTTATATTTGAATTCGTTTAGGGCATCAAACATGCAATTTACACTTGGCAAAAAAAGCTTCTTTGCCGAGTATTTTTTTTTGACACTCGGCAAAGAGCTTCTTTGCCGAGTGTTTTTTTTGACACTCGGCAAAGAAAATTTTAAAGCACATTTTGAAACAGTAAATTAATTCAAATGAAAAAGTTTTCAACTACAAAGTTGTATAACTCATCAAGATGTACAATGTTTGTTTTGGTATTTTCTTCATACGACAAAGTGAAAATAAATTTGTTCACAAATCTAATATATCTCTGTTGTAGTTTATGAAACTACAAGAGAGATATATAAGATTTGTGAACAATGTTAGAACGACCATGTCGGATGAACAGATGACCAAACAACCAAAATAAACTTTATAGATCTCGAAAAGTTATGAAACTTTGTAATTGGCAACTTTTTGATTTGAAATCATCTTGTCATGCAAAATTGTGTTTGAATTTCAAAAATTTAAAATTCGAACTTTTCAAACGATCTCAGATGAAAAAACAACCAAAATAAACTCTGTAGATATCAAAAAGTTATGAAACATTGTAGTTGGCAACTTTTTGATTTGAAAACATCTTGTCATGCAAAACTGCGTTTGAATTTCAAAATTTTAAAATTCGAACTTTTCAAACGACCTCGGATGAAAAAACAACCAAAATAAACTCTGTAGATCTCGAAAAGTTATGAAACATTGTAGTTGACAACTTTTTGATTTAAAAACATCTTGTCATGCAAAACTGTGTTTGAATTTCAAAATTTTAAAATTCAAATTTTGTAAACGACCTCGGATGAAAAAACTTCCTAAACTAAAAGTGTAGATCTCGAAAAGTTATGAAACTTTGTAGTTTACAACTTTTTTATTTGAATTCGTTTAGGGCCTCAAACATGCAATTTACACTCGGTTTAGTATAATATATTGGGAATTAAAACGGAATCCAGACACAAGTGAGAGTGTGGTGTAGTGGTAGAGGAGGTACGTGCACAGCGGGAGGTCTCGGGTTTGAATCACGTCGGCCGCGTAGCCACGAAATTCACGCGAAAATGTCGGAGATGGGTGGGCGCTGGCCGGTGGGGGCCTCCATCGATAAAAAAATTCCATTTTTTGGGTAAAAATTCCCATTTTTTCGGGTTTTTTTTTCGGTTTCAACTTTGCCGAGTGTTGCCGAGTGCCCGACAAAAGACACTCGGCAAAGACGCCTTTGCCGATGGGTTCTTTGCCGAGTGTTTTTTGCCGAGTGCAGCACTCGACAAAGCCTTTGCCGAGTGCAAATTGGGCTTTGCCGAGTGCCCCTGGCACTCGGCAAAGCCACTGATTCCCGTAGTGATATGACTGGACAGCATAGAGTAACCTTGGGAAAGAAATAAAAAACCCTACTAACCGGTGTCCAAAAATAATGAAAATTTAACCAGAGCTTCTAGGCACCTAAGGAAAGGTCTCCATCAAATTTCAGCTCCAAACTCGAAAGTTTGACCTACCGGACATGTCCAACATGCACCTCGGACATGTCTGGTATGCACGGGCAGATTTCAGGAAAAATCGATTTCGAGCCCAAAACTTAACCAAATCAACTCGGAATGACTTGAAACTTTGCACAAGGATTCATCAGAGTAGATAGGCTACCTCTAAAGGATCATAGCCCGAGACAAACTTAAACTACGTGAATAGAAGGAAATCGGTGCAAAAATAAGTTTTTCTCCCCAAAATGAAATCAACCCCGATCTATGAGCTCGTGTGGAATCTGAGGATTTCCTTTGGGGAATCACATCAACACACGTCCTTGCTCATCTAGAACTAATCGGGACGACTCATAACCCACCAAAATCGATGAATCGAAGCAAAACGAGGGAGGGGAAAAACAAGAACGTGAAGAACACAAGATGCAAAATCACAAGACACAACTCATGACTGAATGCTGGAGGACAAGGTGAGGTAAAGGCCTCACTTCCCACTTAAATTAGAGTACACAGACTTCGATCAATTCATCTGTGGATCACAGCAGTCTCAAGGGAGAAAACCCTAGCAAGGAAGAAAGAAAATGCTGACTAAAGTGATGGGGTGGAGTGGAGGCAGCCCCATCTTATTTATAGGCCTATTACACAATTTCACTAATGACCCTAGATATTTTGAGCCGAATCGCTTGACCCGAGGGCATAATGGTCCAACTCGAGGTAATCTTTATCCGACGGCCACCGCGCCCTTCATGAGATAGCTTCGCCTTAACGCGAACTCCTCAATGCCGCCACGTGCCATCCGTTCCTCCTCGGAACATCCGCCCGGGTTTTGAGACCCAAACCCGAAAATCATCCGCCGCTGGTTTTGAGGCCTAAACCAGCAAACTCTCCTCCGATGGTTTTGAAGCCCAAACCACCAAACCGGCTGCGAGTAGTGTACTCCATACACATCCCCCGCAACTAGACATGTGTCACCTTGTCCTTGACCATCTGGCCACCAAGTCTTCCGGAGCCTCCCGCTCGACTTGCTCGACTACCGTCTTGACTCGGTCAACACCGTCCACCATGTACACTTGCGCTTGTCGATGTCTCCAAGTGTTAGCCAGCGCGGCTACTCACCCGCCTCCTGGTCCCTCAGTTCAAGCCTCACGTCCGCCCTTCACCGCTCCCGGTCCATCGGCACGACACGTCTCTACTTGACCTTCACCTCACCGTCGACCACCGCCTCCGAGCTCCACACTTGCGCACCACAAGCCAAGAGACATGTTGCACAACACACTCACGCCACGGTTAGTCCACAAACTCATCCCGAAGCGCCAGCTCGTTGACAATCACTCATCATAAATCCGAACCACAATGGCACATATCAACCTTATGTTCGCACATACAAGCACATGCATTGATTCGCCAAATTAAAATAGAACGTAAATGGAGGGCGTCATGTTACACAATATTAATGAAAAAAAATTAATCTCGTACATTGTTAAATGTGAATGCCTTGAAGCCCTTTTCCTGGGAGAACTCGAAGTGCTCTGCATTCATAGGACGGCGGCCTCTATTATTGTCAATTTTGTCAAAGGAACTTTGTCAATCATTAGGAACCTCTTGCCCCCAGCTTCCTTTGTCCAAAGGCAAGCTGAAAAGAGGCCTACACTACACTGATAGATCTTGGGACGTTTAGGTCAGGCCCAAAAAGGTGACAATTAGGTCCCCAACTCCCAGAATTCCTACGTCTTGCATATATTAGCCACACATTCCGAAGCAGCCAAGAAACTATACCAAACACTCTGCATGTCTTCAGTGCGAATATAATGTTGATTTGGAATTACAATTGAAAGCCAAACAAATAACCTTTTCCATGGGTACACATTTACACTTGAAATCCTAACAAGTCTAATTGAAAGAAAACGAATCACTACTAGAGAATCAAGCAGCGCAACTGGTTATATCAAACACCAGACATAAAGATCACTAAGTACATGAAATTAAAAAAAACAGACAAATAAAATTAAAAAATTAAAACAAAAATCCCAATGGTTTTGCAATTTTTTTTTTTTGAAAAAGCAGTATACAAACTGCCTATTTTTCCTTGCTCTGTATAAATTAAATTGGCAAAAAGATTTGTAAACACTTTGTGCTATCTTTATATGAAAGCAATAACAATGATACTAGTATTAGTACTAATTATGATAAGTATACATACAAGCACATGCATTGATTCGCCAAATTAAAAAAAGAACGTACATGGAGGACGTCATGTTACACAAGATTAATGAAAAATTTAATCAATAGTAAACAATATCGATAGAGTTCATTAAGAACTTTACATTATAAAACAGAACATCAAAAACTTCAAAAATTAGAAACAAGTTCCTGGCTGTTCACATGTCTACCTAGCCGTCGGACGTCGGTTTACGTTAAGGTAGGTCAGTAGGTGGTCAGACCACCATATGTCCATATCCATTCTCCAACAGAACTAGACACTTGTTGGGCGCCGAACAAGTTGATTTTATTCATTAAGTCAGCAACTGTTGCCTAGGGCTATCGAAGAAATGCAGGGCAAACGACACCATGCTGGAGAACAAAGTATAGTTGGTTTTCCCCTTCCAGTAAAGAAGAGTTGCCCATTCTAGCTTAGGACCCACGGTTGTTTTAACCCACCTAGCTCCAATGGGACTTTGCTGCCCAAAGAACCTCCACATGTGTTCAAGTAACCAACTGCTAGAACTATACCGAATTGGGTTCCCAAGTTGTAGATGCAGACAAAGGACAACGGCTTCCCACTTGGGGCCCATTCGGTTACAGTGGAACGAGCCTAGGAATTATTCCAACTTATGAAGCGTATACAAATTTAGCTAGCATTCCAGCTTGGAATTTTTCGAGGTAGTCATTCCAGAAGAAACGAACGAGGCCTTGGGGATATTATAACAGCCTCTAGTTGGATAACACCAGGAATGGTTTCATGACATCTAGAATTTTCAAGTTCATCAAGATATGCCCCACGACGGTCCGTTGAGCTCGGATCGGGCAGCGCAAGGTGCCGCTAGAGCACCGGCGGAGTACGACAGACGATGTTGGCGGCACCGGAGGAAGCCGGCGAGTGACATCAGCATGAGCGCGCCTGCCGACCTCACCGACAATGCTGCTACCTCTGCTGCTACACACTACTTCCCCACACCAGAGCCGTTGCTGGTGGAACTGCGCACCACCACGGAGCTTCCGGCGCAGGTCGACCCAATGCTAGACGAGCTCGCCACCTCGCTCATTGTGAGCCTGATAGCAGGAGCAACAATGCTTGGGTGCATGTTTGCTTTGCCGGCCACCGCTCAGGTAGCCCAATGGACGACGGACTCGCCTCCATTGTTGCTTGAGCAGGGGCAGCCACAGGCCATGCCGGCCGGAGGGAGACAGGACATCCCTCCAGGCGTGGACGTGGCTACCCCTCCCCTACCTAGCCCAGCGCTGGCCAATGTTGACGAAACCACCGTGGGAGACGCCACAATCGTGCCTATGACGGACGACGTCAACCGCACTCCTTCACGTCAGACGACCTCGGCCAACAGACGCCTTAAGCGCTTCACAGAGCGAATCACAAAGAGGAGGCAGGCACCACTTCTGGAGCTGCCCAGAGATGATACGACCCTCGGCGGACGTGCATCACCCTTGCTCCCCAAGCGAAGCAGACGGATAGCGGCGGATCCAAACGAGGTGAGCACCTTGTCATGAAGCGCCTGTGACTATCCAGCGGGAGGATATCTCCGTCAACGTTGGCCAAGATGGCGTACGATGAAATTTTCAGCGGTAACCCCGCTAATATGTAGGCGCTTCGTGAGTTGTTCCTAGCAGATGACGAGGTAGGCGTGCGCAAGCAGCGCCGCCGCTCGGCAGCCCGAGCATAGGCCGCCAAGCTAGCCTGTGCCGCAAGTTTAGGCTGTTCATTGTCCAATGTCATAGCCTAGATTTCAGTACACTAGAGATGGTTTGAATGTCCATGTAAAATTTATTAACCCTCTAGGACGTTGTTAAAGCATGTTTTAATGAAATTTCTCTACCTTAATATAAAGACGTGCAAATCTTTTGCATGATCGAGAAAAAAAACTTCATCAAGATATATGTTTAGAGAACATCCTGATGGCAGCCAATAGGAAGTCGAGGCAGGACGATTTGCTCTAGGGAGGACATTGGATTCATCATAGGAGCGTGGCTTTTGCATCCTTTTTATCGTTGGTGAGAAGGTTCCCAAATCCGCCGTATCTAACCAACCTACTTAATTATTTTCACAACCAGCATAGGAAAGGCAACGTGAAACAGAAATTGCACGGCTCCATAGTCCATACTCTGACATCTTCAGTTTTCAGAATCCAAGGGGTAAATGACCGAGCTCTACGAGAACGAGGGGCGAAGTGCCAACCTCAGTAGGCTGCTATGAACCTGACGAAATCTTTGGATCTTTGAGGTTTTTGGTGATCCTCTGAATTAGATCTAGGATAGGATCTGCCTAGGAACTTTCATTATGGTTTGATGGAGGAGTGTGCCTCCCTCTCCATTGAAAGGAAATATATTACTAGCTAGTGATGAAAAAAGAGCAATCATGATCTAGTTAAGAAAGGAATTGAAGTAGAGGGAGAGAGCAAGGAGAGATATAGACGAAATCACGAAATATGACATGATATTGTACCCTGATCTTGCTTCTTATAAGTATACATCCGGATCCAGAGCCAAAATTGCCCTAGGTATGGGAACATACGTCTCGATGTTTCGTATCTCCGAGAAAGATCCAATGAGAGAGTGGAAGTGGTTCCTCAGGAGGCCCATGGGAAGAGATGCGCTTAAAAAGTTGCTAAGCATCAATATTATGATGGGGAAAAAAGTTATATGTCTGCAAAACATACATGAAACAGATAAGCTAGGGGAACGGTACGGTTTCTCCGACTGAACTTCAGGGAGAATTTTTATTTTTTAATTCTTTTTTATTTAATATTTTAATAATATTCGCACCTGAAATTTTTTTGCGGATCCGACCCTTTTGGTAGCGCCGGTGCCGCTGGCGCGACCAAATAACGCTGTCGCGCCACATGCATTGAAAAATCTTGTCGGACCACTCCCGTTGGCGCGACAGTATTGTCCTGTCGCGCCACCGGAAGTAGTGTGACAAGGCTCAAACTTTGAAAAATCATAACTCTTCGATATGACGTCAGATGAAGATGATTTTTATATAAAAATTATAGATCTTGACGAGATCTGCAACTCTCTAGTTTTGAGTTTTTTCATTTGAGAAATTTAAGTGCTCAAATTTTTTTATAAAATTTCAGCTGCATGATAATCGCGTACTAACGCTTGTCGCATTAGAAAAATAATATCCTCTTTGCATTGGGTCAAATGAAGATACTTTTTATACAAAAGTTGTAGCTCTCAATGAGATCTACAACTTTATAGTTTTGAGTTTTTACATTTGAGGTCGTTAAGGTGCTTGAAAAAATAATATAAAATTTCAACCCAGGTATACTGCTGAAATTTTATATTTATTTTTTCGAGCATCTTAAGGGCAACTCAAAACTATAAAACTATAGATCTCATTGAGATCTACAACTTTGATATAAAAAGTATCCTTATTTGACACTATACAAAGAAGATACTATTTTTGTAATGCGACAAGCGATAGTACGCGATTATTATGCTACTGAAATTTTATATAAATTTTTTGAGGATCTTAACATCCTCAAATGGAAAAACTCAAAACTAGAAAGTTGTAGATCTCGTCGAGATCTATAATTTTCATATAAAAGTCATATTCATCTGACGTTGTATCAAAGAATTATGATTTTTCTAAGTTTGAGCCTGGTCACGCCACTTCCGGTGACGCGATAGAATAATATCTGTCACGCCAACAGAAGTGGCGCGACAAGGTTTTTCACGTCGAAAACGTTGTCTAACGTGGCAGGTGTTGTCGTGTCAATGCATGGGCGCGACAGCGTTATTTGGTCGCGCCAGCAGCACCGGCGCGACCAAAAGGGTTAGATCCGGTAATTTTTTTAGATGCAATTATTAATAAAATATTGAATAAAAAAGGATTAAAATATAAAAAAAATCTGAACTTCAGATGGTGGCTCAAGAAATGCATGAGAAAATTAATCAAATAGTTTTGGATACGTAGTGAAACGCCGGCTCCCCCTCCCTCTCCCCCTCATTCTCCTAGAGGGGTCGCTGACGTTGCCCACGCCGACAGACTTGCAGTAGTATGTGGTTGGGACACTGGTCTTGTTGTACGCCGAGTAGACCCCGACGGTGAGGTTCCCAGTCAGGGTCAGGTTCGCGCCGGACAAGAAGCCGCTGTTCTTCTTTAAGTCGTCAATAAGATTGTTGGTGCTATTATTGAGATTTGCCTCCGTGCCGATTTGCAGCACCGAGTCCGGAGCCACGACCATGTCCGGGAAGTCGAACTTCTCCGTGGAAGGATCTGTGCTGCTGTCAATGACCTTGAGTTCCCACTGGATGCCGGTGTAGTAGAAGCGGACACGGCCGCTGGGTTGTCGACGCTGGATTTCTATTCTTATATTTTTGCATTTGGATTAAGATTCCTATTCCGTTTACTCGAAGCCAGAGAGCTCTAATTGGATTAAGATTCCTAATTGTCCATATTATTATATTTTTCCTATTTGAATTACGATTCATATTCACCCAAAATTGGAGAGATCTAATTGGATTAGGATTCCTAGTTATATAAATAGATGAGCTATAGACGGTTTTCCACATTCACAAAGTTAGTTAAGAGATGGCCGGACCAAAAAATAGGTGGAGAGAATTTTTGTAAATTGGAATGTACTCTAGAAAATAGCCACGGGAAAAAATTAGAGCATATTCAGAGCCAAGTGAAAAGCGTCCAAATGAACGTAAAGCAACAGATACTCGGAGCAAGTAAAAATGGACAAACCAGAAAAAAGTGAAAAAATAACAGAAAAGAAACGAAATAAATAAATTATGCCCTTCTTTTTCCTCTTTATTAGATTTCTATTCTTATATTTTTGCATTTAGATTAAGATTCCTATTCCGGTTACTCGAAGTTGGAGAAATCTAATTGGATTAAGATTTCTAGTTGTCTATATTATTATATTTTTCCTATTTGAATTACGATTCTTATGCACCGGACATCGGAGAGATCTAATTGGATTAGAATTCCTAGCTATATAAAAAGAAGGGCTATAGGCGGTTTTCCACATTCACAAAGTTAGTTAAGGGATGGACGGACAAAAAAATAGGTGGAGAGAAATTTTATCTCTTTATTATTAGGTATAGATTTCAACCTGATTGTTTTATATGACTGTGCACTTACATATAATATAAAATAATTGAACTAGTTTTAGTTTCTTTTTTATATTTCAATCACACAAAAGCGACTGGCACATGCAGGTCTGTCATCTATGACCCTTATAAGTGACTAGGTCCGCGCCATGCGTTGCAACCGGGCAAAACATTTGTTACAAAAATTCGTATCATCAGCCAAGAGACAATGAGCTCGTTCGCTGGTCTGGATGGGTTCAGCCAGCCGGCTGGTCCCCCTCACGCGTTACTGTTCATCAAACCAGCCGAACAGTGTTTTTCTCTTACAACAAACCAGCCGAAACAGTGTTTTTCAGCCAAGTTTCAGACCAGCGAACAGGGCCAATGTATATAGAAGACACACCTTGGATTAGTATAATATCCATAAGACAGTTGAAGCACCACTTGAGCTAATATCTTTTTGCACTAAGCAATTTTAGCTGCATTTGCTTAATTATGTGGAGAAGCTGCGCATTTTCGTACTATAAGCAGCAAAACCACCAATTTATGTCATGTTCGCTTGGCTGATATGCCATGGCTGAAAGTACTATTGGCTGATTCATTGTGAGAGAAAAAATGTTGTTCGTTGGCTGAAAAAGTATGACTTATAAGCCAAGCGAACAGGACATTAATCACCTGCGGAGCACCATTACATCTTACATGTTAAAAAGATGACATTTTTCCTAAATTTCAGGACTAAATGTGCAACCACAAGGCCAACTCCTGTGGAGCACCATTACATCTTGCATGTTAAAAAGATGCAACCACAAGGCCAACTCACATGCAACTCCTTACATACCTAGCTCTTAATTGCGTTTCTTTAGAACTCCAGAGCCACGCCCCGGCTGTATACTGAGTTTAGTCCCTATCACATCGGACATTTGAAAGCTAATTAGAAGAACTAAATATGAGCTAATTATAAAACTAATTGCACAGACAGAGACTAATTTAAAAAATGAATCTATTAGGCATAATTAATCCATCATTAGCACATATTTACAGTAACACCAAATTGTAAAATCATGGACTAATTAGGCTTAATAGATTCGTCTCGTAAATTAATTTCAATCTATGCAATGCAATTAGTTTTATAACTAGTCTATGTTTAATACTCCAAATTAGTGTCAAACATTAAATGTGACCGGGACTAAAAAAATTAGTTGGGGGAACCAAACATCAGAGCACCCTGTCGTTGCCTTGTTATGGTTATCGAGGGAATCCTACCATGTTCTTTTTCGGTAAAAAGAAAATAGAAGAGATAAAGAACTTGTCGAGAGAGAATCTGAGTCCCTGTGTGTTGCGTTCTGGATCGTATTCAGCATATCGCTTCGATCTTGTTTACAATTACTACGCCGATCCGATCTACTGTACACTACTGGAAACCGACACTTGCCAAGTGCCTACGGCACTCGACAAAGCCCGAAATATACTCGGTTTGCTGAGTGTCGTATTTGGCAAAGGGCACTCGATAAAAAATTAATCGACAAAGAAGTCTTTGCCGAGTGCTTTTTGTCGGGCACTCGGCAAAGCCATTGTCGAGTGCCGGAAAAGCAATCGGCAAAGATTTACACTCGGTAAAATGAAAATGCGAAAAAATCAAAAAATAATAGCAAATTTTTTTCGGGGAGGCTGTCACCGGCCAGCGCCCGTCCGTCCAGCGCCACCGGCCATCGAAATCGCTGCATTTTTTGCCCAAAATTCGCGGCTAACGTGGCCAACGGGATTCAAACTCACGACCTCTCCCTCGCATGTCTGCTGCTCTACCACAGTACTACACTGTTACTTGTGTCTAGATTCCGTTATCTATCCTCATATATTATACTAAACTGAGAGTAAATTGCTTGTTTGAGGCCCTAAACGAATTCAAATCAAAAAGTGGTCAACTACAAAGTTTCATAACTTTTCGAGATCTATAATTTTCATTTAGGAAGTTTTCCCATTCGAGGTCGTTTGAAAAAATCAAATTTCAAATTTGAGAGATTCAAACGTAGTTTTGCATGATAAGATGATTTCAAATCAAAAAGTTATCAACTACATAGTTTCATAACTTTTGGAGATCTACAATTTTCATTTAGGAAGTTTTTCCATCCGATGTCTTTTGAAAAATTCAAATTTTAAAATTTTCAAATTCAAACGTTGTTTTTGCATGACAAGATGATTTATAATCAAAATGTTGCCAACTACAAAATTTCATAACTTCTCAAGATCTACAAAGTTTATTTTGGTTATTTGTTCATCCGACATAGTGGTAGTAACATTATTCATAAATCTTATATATCCCTCTTCTACTTTCATGAAACTAATATGAGAGATATGAGAGAGATGTAGATTTTATGAACAACGTTATTGTCGTTTTATCAAATGAAGAAATAACCAAAATAAACTTTGTAGATCTTGAGAAGTTATACAACTTTATAGTTGAAAAGTTTTTCATTTAAATTCATTTATGGCCTCAAAAATTGCTTTAAAAAAATGATTTACCGAGGGCCAAAAAAAAATGCACACGGTAAAATGCCTCTTTGCTGAGTGCCAAAAAAATGCACTCGGCAAAGGCGCATTTTACCGAGTGCCAAAAAATGGCACTCGGCAAAATGTCTCTTGGCACTCGGCAAAATCCGTCTTTGTCGAGTGCAAAAAAAAAAGGCACTCGGCAAAGACGCATTTTGCCGAGTGCCAAAAAATAACACTCGACAAAATACATCTTTGCCGAGTGCCAGATAAAAGGCACTCGGTAAAGACATATTTTGTCGAGTGTCGAAAAATGGCACTCGACAAAATACATCTTTGCCGAGTGCCGAAAAAAAACACTCGGTAAAGCCATCTTTGCCGAGTGCCGAAAAAAAACACTCGGCAAAGTCGTCTTTGACGAATGTCCGATAAAATACACTCAGCAAATCTTCCGACAGTTGACAAAGTGCCAGATTCCAGTAGTGGTACTAGCTGCAGCAGTGGCATCTGATGAGAAAGCAAACCACTTGAAGGAAGCGACCGCAGACGGCTACGAGCTCAACCGCCTCAACGAGGACGAGGGCTCCAGCTCCACCAGCGTTGTCACCGTAGGTGATGTCTGGAGGCTCCCTGACAGTGACCCGCGCTTCGCTGCCGTGGACCCAGACCAGAGGCTCTGTCTCTCCTTTGCTCTCTTCAAGCTGCTCCGCCGAAGGTTCGAGCACCATGAGCCGCCGAGCGAGAAGGAAGCCCGCAACAGCAGGGAGCTCATATTCAAAGGCCTATACAACAACAACAACAACAGACCCGGCACGGCGGAGGCGGTGTTCCAGGTGATCAACGACGAGGTCAACTTCCTCTCTGAGTACTACCACTCCGCTGTCCCCGTCATTTTCGCCAGTCCCTTCTTGCTCTCCAACTACCTTCTGCTCCCCGTGGTGGTGTTTGGTCTGTGCGTCTTGACTGTCATTCTCTGTGGCAATGGAGATGTACGCTACGCAGTGACTAGCATCCATCAAGACAACTCTAGTCTACAAGCCGGCATAGGCAACCTAACCATATGCCTCATCAAAGACCTTACCAAGTCTCCCGGATCCTTCTTCTCCTTGCTAGACATTTCCATCACATTCCTCCTGTTTATCATCTTCCTCTACGAATCCCTGTGGGAGATTGCCTTTCCAACTGGTTCATGGTATCACTTGTCTGCAACTACACGGCCAAAGAAGAATGCTGCAACTACACGGCCAAAGAAGAATGTTGTGCTGGGAAACCCACCTTTAGGTGGGCCTTAGATTGGATTCCGAGGTTGCGGAGCTGGATGAGCCATGGCGACCTTAGCTTCAAGCAACTCTCTGTGCTCAGCCCTCGCTTGCCACCCGCCACCATTGCGCCGCTGCCGTTCAAACTCCCCATGCTGGTGCCGAGCAGTACTGTCCCGGTCTGTGTGAAGGACTCCATCATGAAATACTTTGTGGCACATAAACATGTCGTTCCCATTTCCGCCCTTGGCAAGTCCGCGCTAGAAAAGATTGACGACAATGGCATGTTTTCAAATCTTTCATGGGCGTTCGATAGCAAGAGCATTGCTGAGGTCACCATCACCTGGCACATTGCTACCGACATATTCCAGGAGGGATCATCTCATACTCTGAGTACGGATGATGCTTCTTTGAGCATGGTGGCAACGGGGTTGTCCAGATATTGTGCTTACTTGGTTGTCTTCCACCCGGGGCTACTGCCCGACAACCAGGACAAGACAGAGCGCGTCGTCAAGCTCATGAAGGAAGAGCTCAGGGAGAGTCTTGGCTTCCTGGAGTTCTACTTCTTCAGGCACGCCACCAGGGTCAAGAGGATCATGCAACTCAAGGGAGAAGAAAGCTGGACTGAAAATAAGGTGGTGAAAAATGGTGTGACCCTAGGTGCTTCATTGCTGAAAAATGGTGGTGATCAACGACTGGAAATGGTGTGGAAGATGTTGGCCAATGTGTGGACGGAGCTCATGGCCTACCTAGTGCCGTCAACAGACGAGGAACGCCTCAAGGGGCATGAGAATGCACTGGTGCAGGGAGGTGGTTTCATCACCGTGCTTCGGGCACTGTCCATGCACACGGGTATATCCAGGCAGCGCGCGCGCGCCCGTGCAGAGTGATCAGGTTGAAGCCTCAGGCATTTCCTAGCTCGACCAACAATTTGCTTATTATTATTACTGCTTCTTTTTTACATTTGACTTGTGTGTTTTGTGTATTTGTTTACCTTCCTTTTGATTCTGACTGCCAAGTATATTCTTTGTGTAGTGAAGGTTACAAAGTATCTTGCCCTTTGGAACATATATGGATTTTCAATTCACCAGGTTCAGTTTGTATATTATGGTGCATCTTTTGCATCAGCGATAGTACATGCACAATTCTAAGGCCCTGTTTTGCATCACCCAACAGCTTCATGAACTGTGAGCTGTTTTTTCTGCCAAACAAATGTTTCAAAAACAGCTTCATCGGTGAAGCTCTTTTTTTTTTTGCTCTTACAAAGGGATGGAGTGGGATCAAGCTAAAAAAGTAGCTTATTTCAGCTTCATCTAACACAAGTGGGCCCCAATAGGCCTAATAGACTGCATGTGCACCTCTGCCTCTTGGGGAAGGAGAGCACAGCGAGGAGGCCTTGCGACCGCTGGGGGCACGACCACCAGGGCAACACACGAGCTCGAAGATGGTCGCCAGGGCATGGCCCGCCGGGAGCTCGAAGATGGCCCGCCGGGGTGCGTGAAGATGGACAAGAAGGCCGGAGCATGCGTGCGATCGAGGTCGCCGATGGCACAGCCGTCGCGCGGGGCTTGGGATGCCGCCATCGGGGCGCGGGGCTAGGGCATGGATACCGGGGGCGTGGTGCCGGGAAAGCGGCTGCCGTCGAGCGTAGGGCCTGGACTCCACTGTCGAGGTCGCGCCAGGGGCGCCGCCGGCGGGGAAGAAGGACATGATAGGAAGAAGTGTTAGGATCGAATGTGTACCTCTGTGTGTAACCGTAGATCCGAGGACGATCTCTTCCTTTAGGGCTTCTCCACTCGCCTGGGACAGTAGCACCGCAGTGGGTAGACGCCGCTGTAACGGTGTAGAAGACGTCGATGGTGCTGCAGTGGAACAGTGGAACCCTGCAGGCGCGATGGTGAGCTTGGTGAGGCACATCCCGTCGTCGGCAGCACTTCTTTAGGATCGGTTTAGGGTTTTCTCTGTAGGTGGGTGGCGGCTCCGTTCAACCTCGTGACCCGAGCCCAGTTCTCCACTCCTCTATATATATGTGCTGTGCGACAGGGGCCCACCAACCAGTTAGGGTTGGGCTCCCCCGATCAGGGAGAAGAGGCAAGGGCCCAATAGGCCGTTGGGCCTATTGGTGGAGATCAACTAACATTCTCCCCCTTGATCTCATTCCATCTTTCAATTTCATATCATTTACTTTTGTTCATTCCATTACAGATTAGCGCATAGAGCATGTCTCATCGTCCCGGTCCATTGCTGATAGATTTAACAGCTACAACACACTAATCTGTTCTGAAATAGATACTAATCTTTGGGCCTTCTTTTGTCCAGGAATTTTAGGCTTTCCCTTAAACCCATGCTAGCTACATGTTCTCTGAACACGTTGGGTGGTAAGCCTTTTGTAAGCGGATCCGCGAGCATCTTTTCTGTACTTATATTCTCAAGACTTATGACTTGATCTCGAACTTTATCTTTCACAACATAATACTCTATGTCAATGTGTTTGGCAGCACCACTTGACTTATGTTGTGAGCATATTGTACTGCCAGATTATAATCGCAGTATAACTTTAAGTGGTCTATAGATGTTGTCAACCACCTTCAAACCGGGTATGAACTTTTTTGGTCAGTTCACCTGCCCGTTGCCTCATAACACACTACAAACCGTCATACATTGTGGACGATGTAGTGACAGTTTGCTTTGAGCTTTTCCATGAAATAGCTCCCTTTTTTGCCAGATGATAGAAAATCCACGTCTGGATATGTATTCACTCTCGCATAATCAGAATCTGAATATCCCACTATGTGGAGTAAATCAGATCTTCTACATGTCATCATGAGGCCTTTCGTTCCTTGCAAATAATGCAAGACTTTCTTTACTAATTTCAGTGTTCTATTCTAGAATTGCTCTGGAATCTGCCAAGTAAAACCCAGTAAAAATGCCAAGTCAGAGCGCGTACATACTTGAGCATGTTGCAAGCTTCCGACAGCTGAAGCATATGGAACCACTTTCATTTGATTGAGCTCACATTGGTTCCTGGGGCATTGAAAATACCCATATCTGTCGCCCTTGACTATAGGAGCAGGTGAGGGACTACATTTTGTGCATACTGAATCACTTTCTTTAAGATTCTTTCTATGTATGCGCTTTTGTGACAGTCCTAATACCCCTTTTCTTCTATCTCAGTGAATCTTGATCCCTAGAACAAACGAGACTTCACCAAGATCTTTCATATTAAGTTTTGAGGACAAAACTTCTTTGTCTCCAGTTGTAGACTGACATCACTACTAGCAAGTAAGATATCATCCACATACAGGACCAGGAAGATAAACTTCTCATTCTTAAACTTTGTATTGACACAATTGTCCTTTACATTCTCTTTAAAACCTCAAATTTTTTATTGTCTGATCAAACTTTAAGTACCACTATCTTAAAGCTTGTTTTAATCCATAAATGGATTTCTTTAGGTGGCATCCCATTCGTTCTTTTCCTTCCATGATAAAACCTTTCGGTTGTGCCATGTAAACATTTTCCTCCAAGTCTCTGTTGAGAAATGTCGTCTTTACATCCATATGATGTAATTCTTAATCGTAATGTGCCACTAATGCCATTATGATTCTGAAAGAAACTTTACATGAGACTAGAGAAAGGGTCTCATTGTAATCAATTCCTTCTCTTTGCATAAAGCCTTTTGCCACAAGTCGCGCTTTATATCTCTCTATATTCCCTTGAGAGTCAAGCTTTGTTTTGTAGACCCATTTACAGCCTACTGTTTTGGCTCCTTTAGGAATTATTTCCAAGTCCCGAACTCTATTGGCATTCATTGATTTCATTTCATCTTCCATGGCCTCAAGCCACTTTGATGAATGATCACTTCTCATGGCTTCTTCAAATGAGGTGGGATCATCCTCCATTTGAAATTCCTTAGTGTTATACACTTCATAATCAGCAGAAATAGCTGATTTTCTAACTCTTTGAGACCTTCTAGGGGCCTCCACATTTGGCATATCTACTGTTTAAGGCTGTTGTTGCTCTCCCTCATATGTGGCAATAGGTTCTATAGAATCCTAAAGAACATGTTCCTCATCGTCATTCATTGTTGCCACAGGTGGAATAACAACAGGTGCTGACACCATAGTATCTTGCACTGTCGGTGCAGCGACAGCATGTAGTGAGAAAATTGGCTCGTGAATCATTGGAGTGGGCGCATACACCCGCTTCACTTCAAGGTCAATTTCTCGAGCTACCATGCTCCCCCTCATCATTTCATCCTCTAGGAAAACAGTGTGTCTCGTTTCCACAAACTTTGTGTGTCTCTCTGGACAGTAGAAACGAAAACCTTTTGACTTTTCTATGTAGCCAAACAAATGGCAACTTACTGTTTTGGGATATAACTTCTCAATGTTTGGGTTAAATACTTTAGCCTCAGCAGGGCTCCCCACACACACGCAAGTGGTTAAGTGAGGGTACTCTTTCTGTCCACAACTCATACGGTGTTTTGAGCACCGACTTTCTTGATACTCTATTGAGAATATGAATGGCGGTTTTATCGCCTCCATCCACAAGCTCAACTGTAAGGTGGAGTAACTTATCATACTGCCCACCATATCCATCAGGGTACGATTGATTCTTTTAGCTACTCTATTCTGCTGAGGTTCGCCCGGTATAGAATACTGGGCTACTTTGTCATTCTCCTGTAAGAACCTTACATAAGGTCCAGGAACTTTGGCCATTGGGGTATGCCGACCGTAGTACTCTCCCACGGTCAGACCTGACTATCTTTATCTTTAAATTGCGTTGGATTTCAACTTTTGCCTTAAATATCTACATTTATCCAATGCTTCTGTTCTTTCTTTGATAGGATAAATATAGACATAACGGGAGTAATCATCTGTGAATGTTATGAACGAATCATTACCATCCACACTCTTTATAGGAAACTGACCACAGATGTCTATGTGAATAATCTATAAAATTCCTGCGCTTCGTTTGTCATCTTTCTTAATCTTCTTTACATACTTTTCTTTTATGCATTCTCTGCATTGTTCTAAATCTGAGAGCTCTAATGGAGGAAGAATATCTTCTTAACTTATCTTTCTATTCTCCCCCTCGAAATATGGCCTGAACGATAGTGCCATAATTTCGACAACGCATCGTGAGCTCTCTTATGCCACCATTTCCAGAGTAACACTCTGTCACCAGCTGCTTTATCAGCTGGGTAGCATATGTCTTTAAAGAGCCAGTGAACTGACTCTTTATTCTATCGAGGTACTCGGTGACCGTGTCACACTCTGGGATTAAGCCCATAATTGCAGGTTCAATCATGTTCTTTATCACAGTCAAACATTTCTTGTTGGTAGTGACCCACTTCCTATGCACAAAAGTTATAAGACTATCTTTTGGGATTCAAAATCCCTCTCTTTAGTTGCCTAAGTGGCATCATTCTCTTTTGTCTCCCTCACCGGTGTCATAAACTCAGTGGAACACGGTGAGGTGACTACCCAGTCCACCTTAGATAAGAAGAAAACCAGGTCAAAACTTTTCTTAACATAAAATTAACACCATTTGCATGCCTCGATTCCAACGTTGGTCAAAATCAAAACATACAACTATTCTTATACACTAATTCTACATCACCGTTGGGCAGAAATAGAATTAATACATAAATCATTAACTTTCATAATTGTTCTTACACATTAATTCTACATCACCGTTGGGCAGAAGTAGAATTAATGCATAAATCATTAACTTTTACAACTGTTCTCATACACTAATTCTACATCACCGTTGGGCATAAGTAGAATTAATGCATAAATCATTAAAATTATCAACTTTTCTTATACACTAATTCTACATCACCGTTGGGCAGAAGTAAAATTAATGCATAAATTATTAAAATTATGATATTGTTATTAACAACGTTGGTCAGAAAATAACAACATCATAATTATGTCAAATCTCTTTTTCTCCAATTAAATACCACATTGGTTCAAAATAACTGGAGAATCAACATTTTCTTTAGCAGCGGAAAAAATCTCTTTTTCTCCAATTAAATACCACATTGGTTTAAAATAACTGGAGAATCAACAACTTTACTTTGGCTGTGGAAAAATTCTCTTTTCCTTGAATTTTACCCACAGGGAAAATTGTATTTTTGATTTCCTTTAATCCATTAATCAATTTCGAGGAAATAAAGATTTAGTAGAAAAACTTTTCTTTTCTCCAGTTAAATATCACGTCGATTCAAAATCACTGGAGAATATACTTTTTCTTTAGCAGCGAAAAACGTATACTCAATTTCTTGAATTTTTACCCACAGGGAAAAATTATATTTTCTATTTTTCTTTTGAACCATTTATTCATTTTCCAGGAAATAAAATCTTTACTGGAAAATGAAAAAACAAAACAGATTGAAAACCTCATTGTTGGGCTGGAACTGATACAGTGGCCCGGCCCATCTCTCCGCGCACGCGCAGGCCGCACCTAGGCCGCAACCTGGGCCTGGGCCGGCAAAGTTGCGCTGCCGCGTGCGCCCGCCTGGGCCGGCGACAGCCCGATCTGATCTGTGCCGTTGATTTTGATCCGACGGCCGGGCGCTCGTTTCGGGCGGTATAAAACCCGCCGACGCCGCAGCCGGTGCGAACCCTAGCTCAGTCTCTCCGCTGCTCTCTCTCTCTCTCTCTCTTCGCCCTCTCTCTATTCCTTTCTCAGCCGCAGCGCAACCGAGTGACCGAGAGTGAGACGGCGAGCGAGTGCCATGGCGCCGTCGCCGGCCCCCTCGCCGGCACGTGTGCTCCTCGATGGGTGAGCACGCCGCCGTCGAGCGGCCTGGCCGCGGCGCCCCCTTGGGCGAGCTTGGCGAAAAATCTTCCCCGGCTTAGTCTTCTTTCCCCGCGCAACGGCGATGTCGGCAGCGCGGTGCACGGCGAGTTCGTTCTCTTCCCCTTTTCCCCCTCTTTGATTTGGATCTGTTTTCCTCTTATCCGAGCCATTGAGTGTTGGGGATTAGGGTTTAGATCTAGGGTTAGGGTTCGGTATCCGACCCTCCCCTTTCTTTACTTATTCTCTGATCCGAACACGGATCTGTTCTTTCTTGCCGTGTCAGTGCGACACTTTTCCCACGTGGTGGCGGTGGTGACCGGGGTTCCAGTGACCTTCGCCACCCCCGGTCCCTTTTCCGTTTCTTTTACCCGATTAGGGTTAGAGTCACACAGAGGCAACCTCGCTCTGGTACCATTGTTAGGATCGAATGTGTACCTCTGTGTGTAACCGTAGATCCGGGGATGATCTCTTCTTTTAGGGCTTCTCCACTCGCCAGGGACAGTAGCACCGCAGCGGGTAGACGCCGCTGCAACGGTGTAGAAAACGTCGGTGGTGCTGCAGTGGAACGGTGGAACCCTGCAGGCGCGACGGTGAGCTTGGTGGGGCACATCCCGTCGCCGGCAGCACTTCTTTAGGATCGGTTTAGGGTTTTCTCTGTAGGTGTGTGGCGGCTCCGTTCAACCTCGTGACCCGAGCCCAGTTCCCCACTCCTCTATGTATATGTGCTGTGCGACAGGGGCCCACCAACCAGTTAGGGTTAGGCTCCCCCGATCAGGGAGCAGAGGCAAGGGCCCAATAGGCCGTTGGGCCTATTGGTGGAGATCAACTAACCAGAAGGACTCACCAGGAGTGCTCGCGCGGGCGCTGGGAGGGCACGCACGACCACGGGCTCCTTTTGGCCATCGGGCTTGGCTATGTGAAGAAGATGGCAAATGGAGAAAGAAAATGGAAAGGCTAAGGGTGTTATGATACTTTATTCTTTTTTCTCTCTTATAAGAAGTTGTTTTTGTCAAATGGGGCAAAGAAAATAGCTTAGCTTTACTGGTAGAGCTGCTTATTAAGCTAAAAAAACAACTTCACTAGTAAAGCTGAGCTATGCCAAACGGGACCTAAACAGAGTGAAACACCTTCCGGGGATAAGGATCGATAAATACCTAAAGTCACTGTGTAAAGAGGGTCAATACGAATGTGACATTACAAAAGAAAAAAGTGTGCCATTGCACTACCGCAGGCAGCTAACATTCTTACCGTTAGATTTAAGCCCTCCAAAATGACTGCATCGGGAAGCACATTCTGTTATGGTAGAAATTAAAAAGCAGGCTGATATTTATAAAAACCGTAGGATTGATGCATCACTACCAGAATGCCCAGCTTTACTGTGTGTCCACGGCACACAACAAAGTCCAAAAAACACTCGGCAAAGCCTTTGCCGAGTGTTACACTCGACAAATGTCACTTGGCGTACACAGTGTCGGCAAAGGTTTCTTTGCCGAGTGTTTTCTATCGTACATTCGGTAAAGACTTTGCCGAGTGCTAAAACCGACACTCGGCAAAAAAAAAATTGAAAAATATAAAAAAAAAGCCACCCACCCCGCACGCGGCTCGCCGCCGCCACCACGCCGCCCGCTGCCACCAGCACGCCCGCCACCACCACGTCCGCCACCACCATGCCGATGCCACCACGCCCGCCACCACCACGTCCGCCCTCTCCCACCGGATCCGGCCTCCGGCCACCAGGATCCGCCCTCTCCCGCTGGGATCCGGCCTCCGGCGCGTGCGAAAGAGAGAGTTGCACCGCTCGCCAAAGAGAGCCGCACTACCCGCCGTGGTGGCGCTGGGAGAGGGAGGGGAGGTGGGTAGTGGGAGAGGGAGTGAGGGGAGGGGGCGGCGGCGCGGGAGAGGGAGGGCGCGACGGCCGCGTGTTTTTATAACGTGAAGCCTTTGCCGAGTGTCGGATCGAGGACACTCGGCAAAGCTGGCTTTGTCGAGTGTCAGATCACAGCTCTCGGCAAACTAATCTTTGCTGAGTGTCTAGGGTTTGGGGCACTCGGCAAATATATTATTATTTTTTATTTCCTTGTTTTCCATAACGTCTTTTTCATTTTTTGTTCGATGTACTTTGAAAATACCTTGTCAAATTGACTCAACAATATATATATGATTTTTCTACGAATATGATTCCATTATTTTATGCAGTTACAGCTCAAATTTAATTTATATCAATTAAAATTCTATAATTGCACTTAATAAATTAAAATTATCAAACAGATCCAAAAAAATTATCAAAATTTCACATGAAATAATCTATGTTCTCTATTGCCTATACAAAAAGTTTTGAAGTCAAACCCTAATTCGTCCGTCACTTTGACTTCAAATCTTACCGATTTCTTCTCAACGCTACGATTCTTCTTCTGTGATGCGTTGGTTTGTAAACATCGTACGTAACAAAATGACAAATCTCATGATTTTTAGACTTCATTTGCTTTTTTTAGAATTTAAAAATCATTTGGCCACACGTTCATTGTCGTGTTTCCTGAACAAGATGTTCGAAATTTCTTTTCATTTTCCGAGTGACGCCTCACGCTGGACTCAATAACATGAATATCATTTTTCTACTCATTTTATTCTATTATTTGAATCACTTACATTTCAAATTTGACTTATACGAAAAAATTCTACAAATACAATAAATTAATTAAATATAGCAAACAGATCCACAGATATACCAAATTTTAACATGGAATACCACATGTTGTATGTTGAGAGTAGAAAAAGTTTCGAGGTCAGAAGAGAAAAAAAATCATTTTCCGAGTGCTAAATAGTTACACTCGGCAAACATATTTCTTTGCCAAGTGCCAGACAATTATACTCGGCAAATATATTTCTTTGTCGAGTGCCTAGTTTTGCCGAGTGTTTTTTGGGTAGTTTGCCGAGTGTCAAACTTTACCGAGTATTTTTTGCATCGTTTGCCGAGTGCATTTATTTTGCCGAGTGTTTTTTTCACAGCACTCGACAAATGGCTTGTTTGTCGAGTGCCCATAAAAATACACTCGGCAAACACCAAGACACTCGGCAAATAGTGCTTTTCCAGTAGTGCATGCTATCATATGCTTACTTGCAATCGAACATCAGAGGTGGATATATACAAAAAGTTGCAGACAATTTCTTGGGTAAAGGTCGACATAATTTTAAGTAATGTTCACAAATCATAGATTTTTTTTGTCCGTTGACGTTCTTTGGGAGCTGTACCTCCATTCTTTGCAAGCTTTCAGTACTCACACTAGAGTAGGATTTTCCAGCGGTAGTCTATTTTACATTGCAACGTACACTAGTACAGAACCGAGCTTTACTCCCGGTGGGGAACCCCCTCTAGTCCCGGTTCCCCACCCGGGAGCAAGCATCCGGGACTAAAGGGGGGGTCCTTTAGTCCCGGGTCAGGAACCGGGACTAAAGGAGGACCTTTAGTCCCGGTGGGTAACACCAACCGGGACTAAAGGTGCCTCCTGACATGCCACGATGGCCGGCACCTTTAGTCCCGGTTGGTAATACGAACCGGGACTAAAGGTTTTTTTCTTTTTTCTTTTCTTTTCATTTTTTTGTTTTCTTTTCAAAATAGGTTTTCGAAGTCGTATTGTACGCTGCTAATTATACATTTATACGCGCATATAGTATGTTTCGGTTCAAGCACAATGAACGTATTAAATCACACAATTCAATCATAGAAATATATATATATATATATATATATATATATGCATGCATGCATCATATATATATTTACATGCATGCATGCATATGTGTATTTTACATTATATTATTTCATGTGCATATATTACAAAAGATTGCATTATAGTTGTTGTGACATAACAAGTTTCTTCTCATCCTCTAGCTTGGCTTCAATGGCAGTGTTGGGTCGAAGTAGAACTCGCCCTTGGAATCGATGACCTGCTCATTAAAAAATCCGGCTATAGACTCTTGAATTGCTTTGATTTGGTCTTGCCGTATGACCTTTTCCTCCAACCATCGAGTCTACAGGTTTGAATTAAAGGAAAATAAATTAATATATGTACATATATATATATAAAGACATAGTAACACAATCAATAATAATAATTAAATGAATATATAGTGTATTTTTAACGTACTTTGAGTCTCTCTGTAGGAGTTCTTTGGGAGACCACCTTGATAAACTTGCAAACATAGTAACCACAGTAGTTGTTCCCCTGTTCCTGCCTCAGACACCACTTTACGAGAAAAAGATTTGTCATCCAATCTGGTGATCCGGTGAAAGCTATATGTTTAATTAATAAAGATGATGCGATTCAGGGGACTTACTTTCAATGGGATTACATTCAGTGGCGCTTTGCATTTTTCCATGTGTTGCTTCTCAATAAAGGTTTTCCAAACACTGCCCAATAAAAAATTTGCCACGTCATCAGATATAGTTAATCATCATGTTTGTGTGTATATATAGTTGCTAGAGATCTCGAAATTACCTCTGGATAATATCTATCATATCTTGGTAGTCTTGTTGTGGTTTTCTCATCGAGTCATAGATTATCAAGTGACTTTTCACCAGATCGATGTCCATCAATATCCAGTGATTGCTGCATGTGTTTATAGGATATAACGCATAACACTCATTAATTAACTAGAATCAACATATGAGCCATTAAGGCTATGATCGACATGATTAACACTCACTTGAAGTTATAGGGAAAGAGTATATCCTTCTTGTGGCGTTGGTTCACTAAGAAGTTCATGAGGTTACTCTCTGACTCAGACTTCCAATTAGTCATTGGAGTAATTGGGTCTTTGAATACTATATGGGGATCAACAAAACCAATTTCATTGCAGCCTTCCTTTCTGAGCTCTGTCATTGTAAATCTGCATATATATAGTACTTGTTAGGATAATTTATATGCATATACACACATATGATGAGTTTAATAATAGATCGAAAGAATTATTACTTACAGGCAATAGCAGCTAATGATAACTTTGTCCAGAGAGGTCAGGTGGCATAGTTGATGAAATTCTGCAAAGTCAACATACATAACATCATCGCCACGGAACCAATGTTCGTCTCTAATTCTGACACCAACGCAGAAGTCTCCACTGGTAGACGCCTGCATGTACCACTTGTTTAGCAGGTACATTTGCGTCCCCAGATCAGATAAGGCTTGAGGGTTGTATAGACTCTGGCCTAGTACAAATTTTTTCTTCCAAATATCAACCTCCGCCGCACTCTCAATGTTTCCATCACCAAACATCTGGTAAAGGTCGAGACCAGTCTCATCAAGAAATTCACCAAGGTGATCCAAATCGACATCCGGAGGTATGTTTGCCTGATGCATTAATCCTAAATTCGAACCATATTCATTACCAACAACTAGCGGGGGGCGCTTGTTGTCCGAGTTGGGCAACTCCTTTCCCTGCCCGCTTCTTTTTCTGTGCCGCCTCAATTGACTTGGTGAGAGTGCGGTCATAGTCTGATAACGTTGATTTGGACGGCTTACGAGATTCCCGCTGTTGATGCTGGTAAGAAATCACCTTTTTTCTTAAAATATCCGGAGCTACGAAGAAGTACGGTTTCTCTGGGTTTCTCCTTGCTTCTTGATTCATTTTAAGTTTGTCATAGAATCTAGACATGTCTTTTTTATATGCATCAGTTCCTTCTTCCTTCTCTTCAGATATTATTTTGGGAATAACCCTTGGTTTCACGGTGGCTTTCTTTGCAGGCGGGGACTGGTTCTTCGTTTGAGGGGCTGGCCTCTTGCTAGGCTTCTTGGTAGGTGGGGGCGGGGGAGGCGTTGGAGACCTCCTTGGAGGTGTTGGCAGCGGCGTTGGAGACCTCCTTGGAGGTGTTGGCAGCGGCGTTGGAGACCTCCTTGGAGGTGGCGGCTGCGGCGTTGGAGACCTCCTTGGAGAGGGTGTGGATGCAGCCTCGTCTTCCAACACAATGTCATCGTACAGAGCACTATGATGATCTGGCGATTGAACAATTGGATTTAGATTGGGGGAGGATCTGCTACAAAAAAAGGAATGACATATTATTATGAGCAGATTGTTAATTATTTAAGCCAATACAAATTAATGATGTAGTGTTTTCATCCGCACATACCTATGGTGAGGTAGTTCAGGAGGAGGTGGAGCCGACATCCCTGGAATGATGATGTAGCGCTTGCGCCATAGAATGAATGTCTTCTCCGCTTCTCCTAGAGTCTTCTCGCCATCACCTCCAGGAATGTCAAGAGGCAAATCACTAAAACCTTTTTCAGCTTTATCTACCGAGATGGTGGCATATCCTTCTTGGATTATATTCCCATGAATCCTTGGTGTCTTGGTTCGGTCGATAGGATTAACAAGACCGATAGCCACCTTGATTGTGGAATTCTCCTTCGGAATGTGTAGCTCACACGTTGTACAAGGTTCAGTGACGTCATCCACAGGGAAGCGCAGTCCTGTGTCCCCTTGATTTGGTATCTCCGTGGAAGCGCAGCTGCTTTTCAACTGAACAGATTGGCTAATGTTGATTCCTGGCTCTGATGCCTGCTTGCTTGCACTCACTGCTATTTGCACTTGCCTTTTGATTTCCTCCTGCATTCTCGCTTCAAGGTTTTTTTCCCGCTCCTGTGCTTCACGCACCGCTTCCTCCAACCTCTGGAGCCGGTGTGCCTCTTCTTCCTTCTTTCTCTGGCGACTTCTGTAGGAAGGTCTGTCCTGAGGGAATCCATGCTCCCACGAGACACTTCCTTTGCCTCTAGTTCGGCCACCATGTTCAATAGTCCCGATGGCGTATGTCAGCTCATCCTTCTCTCTGTTGGGCCTGAACGCACCACTAGCAGTAGCTCTCTGAGCATAAAACAATCTTTCTGCTGCTTCTTGCAGTCTTGCGCCATAAACGCACTTCCCTGTCTCCTGGTCTAGTGTTCCCCCATGAGCGAAAAACCAATTCTTTGCACGTTCTCCCCACTCGAGTGATTCTGGTCTGATACCCTTGGCAAGAAGGTCTGCTTCCATTTTGTTCCACTTCTTAATGGCAGTCGGGTAGCCACCTGATCCCAAGGTATGGTGGTATGTCTTCTGTTGGGCATTATGTTGGTTCTTTATCACCCGACTCACACCCTCTTCCGAAGTCTTGTACTGTACAAACTCATCCCAATAGGGCCTCTGCTTTGAGATCGGGCCTGGGACAGTAAAATCTGGTGCTATGTTCTTCTTGACATACGTCGTGTATAGGTGTTTCTTCCAAGTCTGAAACTGGGTGGCCATCTTCTTCATTGCCCAATCCCTAACTCGCTCCTTCAATTCATCACCATCTATTATATCATCATAATCATCTGTTTGGAGCGTGAAATGTACCAAGACATCATTCCAAATTAACGCCTTGTCACGATCGGAGACAAAACTGATATGAGGAGCATTGGTCTTCTTCTTCCATTCACGGGTACTAATCGGGAGTCGGTCCCGTACAAGGTAACCACAGTGGTGCACAAATTTCATTTTATTCGGCCCCCCCGGTTCTCCTGTATCCACATTGAACTCTGAGATGATGAAGCGACCCTCCAATGGCTTTTTGGGACCTCGAACATTTTTACTCTTCGTTGTAGTTGTTGATGTCGATCCAGAGGGCTACAAAACATAAACATTATTTTTAATGTCATGAGCACACATAGGACATATGATAATATATATATATAGCTAATAATAAAAAATATATACTTGGCCAATATGTTGTTGCTCATTTTGTTCAAGAGCTAAGTACTGACTCCCGTCATCTACATCCTCTTGCATGTTATTTTTAGCACCATCATCGCCGGCAACTTGAGTGCCAGTGTTGATCAAATTCATCATCAACTCCTCCTCATCCATATTTCTCGGGTCGGCCATCTAGCTTCAAAAAACAAAACCAATATATAGTACGTCAAATCTTTGCTTATTACATGCGTAAAATCTACAAACAATATGCATTATTAAATCTTGCCCCTCGATCACGGACGCAATTCGCCACACTAGGACGAACTACGTCGGTACTAGGGCGAATTAGGGCACGAGAAAGGGCGGTGTGACAAGAGTGGCGGTGCTCCACTCCGCCGTATATATGTCTGTACACATGGGTGAACGAGGGCGGCGGTGCTCCGCCGTATACATAGAAACGCATGGACGAAATGCATATGAATACAAATGACGTATATATACGTGTCGGCGCGGTGGCCGGTGTGCTGACGACGATGACGTGAGGCGGGCCGGCGTGCTGACGACGACGACGACGACGTGAGGCGGGCCGGGGCGGTGTCGGTGCGTGATGTTGTGATCCTATGTACCATGTGATCAACCATGTAGTCATTCATCATATGAGAAAATTCTATGTTAATAATATAAGTATAAGTCATTATGAAATGTAAGTATATGTGTCTTATTGCTCATATAACCATTACTATTTCCGAAATGATAAGAATTTATTTTCTTCTTTTACAGGCGATCTCTGATGCTATGATATAAAGTTTGAAGATAGTCTTCCCGGAAAAAATATGTAATGCTCATATTACTTTAGCAACATTAATATATTATATCTGTATATTCAAAGTTCACAAATGAAGAAACATGTGATATTTTTGATAAACTAAAAAACGCTTAGTTTACAAACTGGGTATCAAAATTGAGTTCCTATTTGACCATTATATATCCTACAACAAATCCTTCAAAAAAAAAGACCCTACATGATTATATTTGGATAAAATTTCGTTAACAAACATTGATCTATGAAGATAGAAAAAATTCTTCTATTAATGTAGCGTTGTTTCCGAATAATATATAGCGTGTTTATTAACAAACATATCTTAACAGCAAGCGGATGGTTCGTAGCGTTGTTTCCGAATAATATATAGCGTGTTTATTATACAAGCCATGGATTTATATCGATCCAATTAATTTCTAAAGTAATTTTATTGGTGATCCTTAATTATACTTGTCATTTAGAGTTCCAAATATTCAAAACTTGCCTTAAGATATGTTTTTATTTAAAATCATTTAGAGTTCCAAATATCGGCAGTGTACCTACTGGAGGGCCTCGGGCCGGCGCGGTGGGGCAACGCGCGGTGGAGGGCGTGTCGGGCGCGGAGGAGGGCGCGGTGGAGGGCCACGGGCAAGCGCGGAGGAGGGGCACGGGCGCGCGCGGTGGAGGCCGCACGAGGAAGAAGACGGCGACGCCGGTGTCACGGAAGGCGAACAGACGCGGCGCGAGGAAGAAGAGGGCGGCGGTGTTCGACGAGGAAGAAGACGAGCGGATCGATCTGCCAGGCGCTGGAGGTTATATAGCAGAGGAGAATTACTCCCGGTGCCATCCACCAACCGGGAGTAAAAACCCTTTACTCCCGGTGCGTGTTACCAACCGGGAGTAAAGGTACCTTTACTCCCGGTGCGTGTTACCAACCGGGAGTAAAGGTATACCTTTACTCCCGGTTGGTAACACGCACCGGGAGTAAAGGATTTTTTTTGGCGGGCCGCGAAACTGCAGCCCACCTTTACTCCCGGGTGGGCTTCCCACCCGGGAGTAAAGGTGGCCTGCAGTTTCGTTTCCCGCCTGTTTTAAGCAATAGTCTTGTTACATACAATAGAAATGCAATAGTTTTTATTAAATACATAGTAAATTAAATAAAAGGCATAAAATTATTTTGTTAAAAATATGAATTTTATTTTTGTTTATTGCACATAGGAAAAATCGATAACCTAACTTTTTTTATTTTTTGTTAGAATTATAAAACATAATGTAACTAATATTTATTATTTCGTTAATGCAAAAATGTAGTGTTTAATTAAAATTATTAAAATTATTGGTTTTGGACAGGAAATTTGTTTTCATATCATTTTAACGTTAATATTTTAATTTTTCATCACTCAGTATCCTAATAATTTACCTTTTTGAGAGAGAAATCCCACCAAATCAAACATTGATTTAATTTAAAACATGACATAATAAACATCTGAATTCACAATTATTACATAATATCTCAAACACACACTATATTAAATCACTATATCATCAAGTGGGCACAGCAGTGAACTTCTTCTTTATGTATGTCCCTTGGTTATGATCGCTTCGTAACCATGGAGTGTCCTCATCATTTACCAAGATGCTAGGGTCTTTGTTCACTTTGAAGGGCGGAATTCGGTCATCCTTTTCATATTCTTCTGACATGTCCGACTTGTCCTCAATTCCCACGATGACTCTTTTCCCTGAAAGAACTATGTGGCGCTTTGGCTCTTTGGTTGAGTCATTATCATTTTTCCCTCTTTTTGGTTTGGTAGACATATCATTGACATAGAACACCTGATTCACATCCTTGGCAAGGACGAATGGTTCGTCTTTGTACCCAATATTACTAAGGTCTACTGTTGTCATTCCATACTCGTTGTCTACTGTTACTCCGCCTCCGGTCACCTTGACCCATTGGCACTTGAACAATGGGATCTTCAAAGTAGGTGCATATTCTAGTTCCCATATTTCATCTATGCGTCCATAATATGTCTGCTTATTCCCATTCGGGTCTGTGGCATCTATGCGGACACCACTGTTTTGGTTGGTACTCCTTTTATCTTGGGCTACTGTGTAGAATATGTTCCCATTTATCTCGTACCCTTTGTATGTGACGATATGCCATGATGGTTGCATAGCCAATAAATACAGTTGCTCATGGATGCTCTCATCACCTTGACATTTTTTTCGCAACCAACCGCCGAAAGTTTCCATGTGCTTATGCGTAATCCAAGCTTCAGTCTTCCCAGGAAACTCGGATCGTAAGAGATCCTTGTGTGTCTCAATATACGGATCTACCAAAGAGGAGTTCTGTAGAACTGTGTAGTGCGCTTTATTGAAATAATCATCATCCGTACCAATATATGTTTTCCTCCCTAGTGTCCCCTTTCCGCTTAGTCTCCCCTCATGTCTCGATTCAGGAACACCAATCGAGTCAAGGTCGGGAATAAAGTCAACACAGAACTCAATGACCTCTTCTGTTCCATAGCCCTTGGCGATGCTTCCTTCTGGGCGAGCACGGTTGTGAACATATTTCTTTAGGACTCCCATGAATCTCTCTAAGGGGAACATGTTGTGTAGGAACACAGGACCGAGAGTGAAAATCTCCTTGACTAGGTGAACTAGGAGGTGTGTCATAATATCAAAGAAGGAAGGAGGGAACACTAACTCAAAGCTGACGAGACATTGAACCACATCATTCTGTAGTTTAGCTAGATCAGTTGGATCAATTGCCTTCTGAGAAATTGCATTGAGGAATGCACATAGCTTTACGGTGGCTAGACGTACATTTGGAGGTAGAATTCCTCTTAATGCAACTGGAAGTAATTGCGTCATGAGAACGTGACAGTCATGGGACTTTAAGTTACAGAATTTCTTCTCTGGCACATTTATAATACCCTTTATATTCGAGGAGAATCCAGATGGTACCTTGATGTTGTTTAAGCATTCAAACATGATTTCCTTCTCCTCTTTGCTTAGAGTGTAGCTAGCAGGACGTAAGTAATGGCGTCCATCATCTGTCTTCTCTGGATGTAGGTTGTCTCTTTCTCTCAAACAACGCAGGTCCTGTCGTGCTTCAAATGTGTCCTTAGGCTTTCCATACACACCCATAAAGCCTAGCAGGTTCACACAAAGATTCTTCGTCAGGTGCATCACGTCGATCGAGCTACGGACCTCCAGGACTTGCCAATAGGGTAGGTCCCAAAATATGGACTTTTTCTTCCACATGGGTGCGTGACCGGTAGCGTCTTTCGGAATAGGTTGGCTTCCATGTCCTTTTCCAAAGACGACTTTCACATCATTGACCATATCGAGTACATCCTCACCGGTTCGGTTGCGAGGCTTGGTCAGGTGGTCTGATTTCCCTTTAAAATGCTTACCTTTCTTTCTTACGGGGTGATTTGCAGGAAGAAATCGACGATGGCCAAGGTACACGACCTTTCGACATTTTTTCAAGAATACACCTCTAATATCACCGAAGCAGTGTGTGCATGCATTATATCCCTTGTTTGACTGTCCTGAAAGATTACTTAGAGCAGGCCAATCATTGATTGTTACGAACAACAATGCTCGCAGATCAAAGTGTTCCTGTTTGTACTCATCCCACACACGTACACCTTCTTTATTCCACAAAATGAGAAGTTCATCAATAAGTGGCGGGCAATTCATTGTACTTCGGAAGCATCTTCTTTTGGATTTTTAGTAACTCTCCAAATCCCTTGTCAGATACACCATTCTTTGCCTTCCATTGCAGCAATTCTAGTGTGGTTCCCAACTTTTTCTGCCCTGCATCACAAGTTGGGTACAACAATTTCTTGTGATCTTCTAGCATCCGCTCGAACTTGATCTTCTCCTTTTCACTTTCACATTCTCTTTGTGCATCACGAATGACCTGACAAAGATCATCAGCCAGCTCATCTTCTGCGACTACCTCTTCTTCAGCTTCTCCCATTGCAGTATCATTGAAGCACGCACCATCAGGAATAATATCATTGTCGTCCCATTGTTCTTCTTCATCTTCTTCCATTACAACACCGGTTTCTCCGTGCTTTGTCCAACAAATATAGTTTGGCATGAAACCCGACTTGAACAAGTGTGAATGAAGAGTCCTTGAGCAAGGATATTCCACCGTATTCTTACATATGGCACATGGGCAGCACATGAAACCGTCGCGTTTGTTTGTCTCGGCTGCACGTAATAAAGAATGCACGCCGTCAATGAACTCTTGTGAGCGGCGATCAGCATTATACATCCAATGACGGCTCATCTGCATTACATGACATAAATATCATATTAAAACCTAGATCATAATTAATTATTTATACAACATGCGTGCCACCACAAAAGATACAAATTTATGAAAGCATCGCTACAATGTAGACAATCCCAACTACCACTAAAAGAACTAAAGCTAAAATACATTTCAGGAGCACAAGGATTTCGCGACCAATCTCAACTAAAACAGACAGATCCCCCGATTGTGCAACATCTTTGGGCTTCTTCGGCTGGATCACTGCCTCATTAGCCGCCGTATCTGCCTGTTGTGCAAGATATTTTTGCACGAGTTCAACATACTCTTCCTCCCAGTAGAAGCCTGAACATCGTCCACTGCCATCCCACTGAAATTAAAACAAAAAATTAGAACTTTAATCACAACCATCATGAAAATAGGTATAAACTAACCATAATCATTAAATACGATAAAATAACTCACATTGCGATCCGGACACTTGTAGAAGATACGATCCTTGTTGGGACCCTCCTTCTTCACTCGGTACTCCATCACAATCTTCATCTCATCACGACACTTGCCGCATGGAATGAGAGGAAGGCCCGGCCTAAGTCGCTTTGGAAACCCATGAGAGGCCGAGGACCCGGAAGCAGTTGCCATCTACTCTCTATACTCATTTTTTAATACACTATAAATTTCTTCTTTTATAAACAAATAAAATTAACAAACTATAAAATTATCTAGATCTCTAAACAATGATATTTTTAATGGTCATTGTGTTCTCGTCTTTTACTGCGGCAGGTAAGTAATTCATATGATATTTCCGCAAATTAACAGAAGAATGGGAATGTACACACATAACAGACTACTACGACGATATCGGGACGTGTGAATAAATAACCATCCGTACTAGTTGACCTTGCTTACGTGATCATCTCGGCGAGCATTTCTCCACCGGACAGCACCGTACTTGGTCAAGGAAGAGCTCCGATTCTATGAGGAAGGGAACACGGTCTCCCACGACCGTTGTCGCTCTCCCTCGTAGAATCAAAGCTCCTCCTTGATGTCCGTTACCGCTCGACAGAGAACATGCTTGCCGAGCTGAACACGGTCCGCAAGTTCAACTAATACGGATTTTCTATAATTTTCTAACTATTTTCTAAGTTTTTATTTATATATACTACGTTTAGGTACGGTGATTGACAGACTACTACGACGATATCGGGACATGTGAATAAATAACCATCCGTACTAGTTGACCTTGCTTACGTGATCAGCTTGGCGAGGATTTCTCCACCGGACGGCACCGTACTTGGTCAAGGAAGAGCTCCGATTCTACGAGGAAGGGAACACGGTCTTCCACGACCGTTATCGCTCTCCCTCGTAGAATCAAAGCTCCTCCTTGACGTCCGTTACCGCTCGGCAGAGAACATCCTCGCCGACCTGAACACGGTCCGCAAGTTCAACTAGTAAGGATTTGCTATAATTTTCTAACTATTTTCTAACTTTATATTTATATATACTTTAACCTTCTTTCATGTAAATATGCAAGCTTAAAGTGATTTTGAGCTCAAATTGCTTACAAATGAAAAAAAACCATAATAAAGAACCATAAATATATATAGTGAATAAAATGGCATAAGAAAATGGTAAAAAATGAGAGTATGAGATTGGTAACCTTTACAACTGAAGAATCGACGGAGGAATCGAAGAATGGATGGAGGAACAATGGAGGGAGGGAGGAAGCAAGAACACTACTGCAGTGAGCTTCAAAATGTGCTGAGCTCGGGCTCGGGGAGGAAGGAGGAGACGGCCGATTTATAAAGGGAGAACATTTAGTCCCGGTTGATAGATCCAACCGGGACTAAAGGTAACTTTCCAACCCCGGGCGCAGCCACGGCCCGGGAGTAGACCTTTACTCCCGGTTGGAGCCACCAACCGGGAGTAGAAGTCTACCTTTAGTCCCGGTTGGTGGCTCCAACCGGGACTAAAGGTCCCTGCCACCTCTGTCTGGCGCAGTAGCCGTTGGGCAGGGGCCTTTAGTCCCGGTTGTATCCACCAACCGGGACTAAAGGTATTTCTAGTCCCGGGGGCAAAAAATTCCGGGACTAGAGTCCATTTTGACCGAGGATCAAAGGTCTGTTCTCTACTAGTGGTAAGACGCGTACATCTTTATATCAAAATGGTGGAGTTCTGCTAGTGTTTTTAAGTAGTAATAATAAACTACTACTATTTATAGCACGTGGAAATACTTAATAAAAAGCATTTGATAGGAAAAAGCTTATACTAAATATTGAATGCAAAATATTAGGAGAATCTCATATCACTGGAAGAAGTTTTATATTATTCTAGTTGTGTTAGTTATTTATAACATATAATTGCATTGCCTCCTCATTCTTATGTATGGATGAAAACAGATTGGATATGGATGAATATAGATGGATACGAATACAGATATTTATTTTTATCTAGGATTCAAATTCGGATACACGAATATCAAAACGTACCGGATATTTAGAAATTTTTTTAATTTTAACACTTTTTTAAAATTAATTTTAAATCTAACACCGCTCGTTTTTTTCTCCAAATCTAGCACTTTTGGCCGCGCCTATTGCTATGGCGCGGCGAAATGCCTGTGCCGCGCCATGCATGGTGACACGGCGAGAGAGCTGATGTGGCGACGATCGAGGTGCTGATCGGTGACGTGGCAAGGTCTGTCACGCCACCGATCTTGGCGCGGCTCCGTAGCGCCATCCATCACGGCGCGGCAGAGAGCAGCCGCTGGAATCAATACGACGTGATGGGCTAGCTCCTCGTGGAAATAATTTCGCTTTGGAAAATGATTTTTTTTTCTTACAGCGGAGGACATTAGTCAGATGACACTGGTAGATCAGATGACGCCCCAGAGGCTGCGTGCCAGCCAGTGCCCTGGGCTGCCCCTCTGGGGTTTTGTCTCGGGAATCGCGGAAGAGAGAGACAAGAAAGAGGACACAGAAGAGACAGGCACCGCCGTTCGATCCATTAGTGTTGCGGCTGCAACGTGTACTGCTAGGTGTGTAAAGGAGTGAGGCATGGGCCCCCTTCTTTTGAATTTCGATGCCTTTTTACTAGCTGCTATTTTTTCACTAAAACAGATGTTATTTTTCTCTCTCTAAAATTAGTTAAATTAAAAATAGTTTGACTTACGATGATTCTATGAGTTGATTTATTTTAGGTATAGTCTGATGAGGTTTACTAGCTCAGTTCTATAAATGAAATGAATGTAATTAAAGAAATGTTTAGTTAAATATTCTTAATTTATCAAATTTATATAAATAATATTAACATTTAAGGCAATTAATATGAAACATTACTACATTAGATTCATCGTGTAATATAATTTGGTAGTATAATTATTTGAAGTTATACGTGTTGATATTGTTTTTGTTCTTTGTAAACTTATTTTTTGTTCTTATTTTCGTCCTGTTCTGCTGCAGCAGCTTGCCACCACCAGTTTAGTTCATATTATATCGGACGTTCGGATACTAATTAGGAGGACTAAACATCAGTTAATTATAAACCTAATTACACAGATGGAGACTAATTTACGAAACGAATCTATTAAGCCTAATTAATCCATTATTAACACATATTTACTGTAGCACCACATTATCAAATCATGGACTAATTAAGCTTAATAGATTCGTCTCACAAATTAGTCTCAATCTGTGCAGTTAGTTTTATAATTAATCTATATTTATTATTCCTAATTAGTGTCAAACATCGAATTTGACCGAAACTCAAATTTAGTCCGTGCGACCAAACACCCCGCCAATCTCATCTACTCCATTCGCCCCTACGCTCTCCACATCGTCAGCGCCGCATCAGACGTGAGGCTAATAGTAGATAAGAAAGCAACGAAAGCTGATGTTGTGCAGAGATGGCCTTGTAATAGTAGGAAGTATGGCTGGTATGGCCACAGTTCTTGTCATGCTGACTAGTATGGGCTTAGTACTAGGTGTACACCTATTGTACTAGATTAGAATTTGTATATAATCAAGTTCAAGAACCAGCTGTATCCTTAGTTCAGTAGCAGCAGCACTCCCGTGCGTGTGTGTGTTCGTGCTCTATGTTCTCTCTTCTGAACTTAATCCAGAAAGAAGGGTCCTGGGAGGCGTGTATGGATTAGATTGTTGACCGGCTATGGCCAGCGTTCAAACGGCCAAGCGCTTTAGTCACACTCACACATGACTTCGTAGGCTCGCAGGTCGCATCAGGGGCGTGGTGTGTGGCAGACTGACTGACAGCACGAAGCTTTACATTGAACATTGTGCTCTGTACCGTGAACCTGTGGCTCTGTACCGTGAACCCAGCCAGCCAGCCAGTCACAGACTCACAGTGTGAGGACAGCTTACCCCACGAACCCAGTCACGCGTCCCGAGGTAGGCAGTCCGCCTCGCGGTTGCTGCCTGGTGCGCCCACGGCGCCCCACACAGTTCTGGCATGGTGCCTGTGCTTCCTCTAGTCCTTTTGCTCGGTCGCCGCACCTTCTCTTTCTCTTCTAGCTCGTCATTGAGGCGGCGAGTAGTGCATCCACTATTGCATCGGGTAGAAAAAGATCGTTTCCTAAAACGAAATCATTTCCATGAGTAGCTAGCCCATGACGTCGCATTGATTCCAGCGGCCGTTCTCTGCCACGCCAAGATCGGTGGCGTGGCAGACTTTGCCACGTCACCGATCAGCGCCTTGGTCGTCGCCACGTCAGCTCTCTCGCCGCGCCACCATGCATGGCGCGGCACAGGCATTTCGCCGCGCTATGGCAATAGGCGCGGCCAAAAGTGTTAGATTTGGGAAAAAACGAGCGATGTTAGATTTAAAATTAATTTAAAAAAGTATTAAAATTAAAAAAAAATCCATGCTATTCGTGTACCAGATAGTCCACGATATGGTACGGACATTGAATGTTCGGATACTGTCATTAGAACCTCCTTAGGTCCAGTTTAGTTTGCCAAAAATTTTGCAAAATTTTTCACATTCTCCGTCACATCGAATCTTTGACGCATGCCTGAAGCATTAAATATAAATAAAAAATAAAACTAATTACACAGTTTAGACGAAATTCACGAGATAAATCTTTTAAACCTAATTAGACTATGATTGGACACTATTTGTTAAATAACAACGAAAATGCTACGGTGCCCATTTTACCAAAAATTTTAGAACTAAACCGTAAAACGGGCCTTAGTTGGACAGATGAGCGTGTAATACCCATACCGTTTTCACCCCTACTCGCCTCCGTGACTTTATGCGCAGCTGCAACAAGCAGCCACGTTGTACACCACATACAGAAATCTCCTGCCCTATTGACGTCTCTTGCCGTAACTTTACCGGCTCCTCGCTCTCCACACCTTCCCTCCCATTGCGATATACACAGCTGTGACCAGCCACCATTGCATGCACATTGCTAGTAGGGCGCCACTGGTCCAGCCAGCAGTCTACATCCCAATACACACTTCAGCTTTCATTCCTTGGCATGTGCACATGTGAACAGATTAATTGAGGAGTTAGATCATGTTTTCTTTGGTTGCATGTTTGCCAAGCTGATTTGGGGATTATCAAAGAAGTCTTTCATATACACTCCTATCCGAAATCTCTGAATCAGTTCTCTGGCATTTGGTTACCAGGCAAGGGGGCCCTTCCTAGCAAATTGTAATGTTTGTATTTGCAGTTGGGCTTTATGGACCACTAGGAACAAGATGGCTGTTGAGAAAAAGCTACCAAGAACTCCAACTGACGTGGTGTATGTTACGCTATCCTTACTGCAGAAGTGGATCATTATGCTAAAGGAAGCAGACCAGGAGCGCATCAAGCATGTGCTGGAGGACGTGAAGCAATAGACGAAGACTTTCAAGCCTAGCACTAGCATGGTGGAGATCTCGGATGTTGGCGAAATCTAGATCCTTTAGTGTTGTTAAGGAGTTGCAATCTGGTGTAGACTTTTGAGGCCTTCTGTTGTCTTTCGTTTATCTAGTTCCGTTATGGCCTTGTGTGGCTTATCCTAGTAAACTGGTAACCACAGTCTTGTATCGAATATTTGCCATTTAACTTTTTGTTCTCCGTCTTTACGCCATTATCCTTATGTAGTGTTGAAAACATCTGCCCTATTGCAACCATTCTCTTTGCTTTTTGCTTGCTAATAATCGAAGGAAAAATTCATACTAGGTCCGTAAGCTCAAAATGGGCCTCCAAAATCGGGCCCAGACCCATTCAGAAAAGCCCACATCTGCACCCTGTCCTTGCCGGCTCCGTCGACCGTCTCCCCGTGGAAGTGAAAGGGCCTTCGGGCTTCAGTTCCAGAAGATGCTGCGCTGGCGTGCCGTCCTGCTCCTCCCACTCCCACTCCCTCCGCCGCCTCGCTTGCTTCGCCGCCTGCCGCACCCGCGCGCCCTCTCGTCCTCGTCCTCTTCCCCGCTCCCGCCGCCGGGGATGGAGGCTTCCTACAAGTTCGGGCCCTACAAGATCGACGCCAGGGAGGTCTTCCACGCCACGCCCGTCTCCTACGCCATGGTGAATCTCCGCCCGCTGCTCCCGGGTGGGTAACACACATACCCATGCTCCCTCCCTTTCCACTTCACCTCTGATGGTTCTTGCTTGCTTCGTTGCTGTAGACGCAGCCACTCCCGAACTCACTGCACCGTAGTATTTTTTTAGCTTGGGAGTTGCTGGAACAGGAAGATTAGTCGTCGCGACAGAAAGTGGGGGAAAGTATAGAAATCCCAGCTTTCTCGCGGAAATATGGTTGATGGAAATTAGATTGACCAAACGTTGGGTCCCGAAACGCTAAATAAAACTTGTGTATTCAGAATCATGCCCTGCTTCTAACAAATTCGGCAAGGTAACAGTGTACCACTGCACCATGACCAATGGGGATTGTTTCAGTAGGCAAGGATCAATGGATCATGGGCATTGCCTTCTGTGTTTGGCTGGGAAACCCAACCCAATTCCTGCCATCTCATGGTACTTTATCTAATCCCTGCCTAGTGCCTACAGAACAAGCTAATAACAGTGTCATTCTAGATTTCCTCCTGATGAAACCTGAGACTACTGGCTAGTCCTTCCCTTAGACATTGCATTTAAGCTTTGCATATCTCTCAATCACCACATTGTATTTCTTTTCTTTTCTTTTCTCATAGACACTGCATTTAACAATACGAATCTTTCTTATGCAGGTCATATCCTTTTATTTCAGCGAAGCTGGCACTGTAATTTCTTGGAAGCTAGTTTTACAGTTTTTTCCACTCTGCAGGCACTGTCTAATGATTGCTCACTTCAGTATAGTTCATGAAGAGCACTGAAACAGATATGAAAGAAACTGAGCGATGGCATTTTTCAACAAACCTTTGCATTGGCTCTCTTATTTTTAGACCTGGTTATCTAGTCTGTCTATGGGGATCAAGTTAGCTGTAGGTACTCATTTAGTGAGGACTCTGTTTTATCGAGCCACTGACTTCATATTTGGTTCATCTTTCCATGGAGACCATCTACAACTCTATGCCATGATTATATGTTTTTCATATCATGCAACAGTTCCACTTGCAGAATAACTGTATGCCTGCAACTCAAGTTGACTTTATTAAAGCAATTTTTTTGTGACTCTCTGATTGGAATTGTTAAACATTTTTGGTTGTGTTGTCATTTGGTGCAAAGCTGTCATAACTCATAACCCACCTGAGTAAGTTTATTTGACTCAAAGATTAATACATCACATGTTGAGGAAAATGTGTTCTTCTATATGCATAATTTTTTCCTTGACAATACATACATGTTCTTGTGTGCCCCAAGCGTGAAGTGAAAAGATTCGCTGAACTAAGCTCTGATGAGATTAGTGACTTATGGGTTACTGCAAAGGAAGTTGGTGCACGTCTTGAGCAGTACCATAAAGCATCGTCACTTACCTTTGCTATTCAGGTGTGGTCTGTGCTTCAGTTTTACTGTTGTAGTCAGCCCATCCTTCCATTACTCAGTACTAAAATTATACAGTATAAAAAAGTGCCCAATTTGGGTGTCTAAAACGTAAATATGATGAATATTGTGGAAAATATCATATATGTTTATACTATGTCATACAGGCTATGCTAACTCCATTTTGTTCTTTTACTATTCATACCATTGATTAGCTTGTTATGGACTTATATTTGTTATATTATATTCTATGATGATGCCATGAGGTTTCTTATTAACAAGTGATATTACTTGTCAGGATGGTCCTCAAGCTGGCCAAACAGTTGCACATGTCCACATTCACCTCATCCCGAGGAAGAAAGGGGATTTTGAGAAAAATGATGAAATATATGACGCGGTTCGTGGCCCATTTTTCTATTAATCTGGTTATTTTATTACAATATCCAATCAAACAAAGCTTACCCTTTTCCTTGCTATGATAGATTGATGTGAAAGAGAAAGAACTGAAGGAGAAGCTTGATCTGGACATTGAGAGGAAAGATAGAACCATGGATGAAATGGCTCAGGAGGCCAATGAGTACCGTGCTCTTTTCTCCTAGAATTACATGATAGTATAGTGGTTAGTTTCTAAGTTGAGCTGACTGTTTGCTAGAAATAAGGCTTGCTACTTGTCCTTCGTTGTTGCACTTCAGTTATGATTGCGCACTGACATTGTGATGGTGTCCAGTTCTGGTGTTATGTTCTGTACTGTGGAGAAATAATCATTTGTTGCAAGGAATGCATTCCTAGTGCCAACTCTTTTAGATAGATTAGAAACTATTTTTTTGTGTGTACTACAGAGCGTCAACTGTTTTCTGGAAGAATTATGTCTTTACTGCAATCTTTTTCTTTGTGGAATTGTAAGAGAGGATGTACCATTAGTCACAAATTACCCTTTCAGCAGTTTATGCAGGATTAGTTAAATTAGATGTCCATCTACTGTTAAACAGAATTGATGAGGACAGAAAGATTGTGTTTAGTTCTTTAGTAGCGAGCTAAAGTTTTATTCTAGTGCCAACTGTCCATTATGTTTTGTTCTGTGCTAGGAGAATCTTGGTTGACTGTAGCCTTTTCACTGAATAAGTTATTTATTTGGATGATGCTTCTGTCCAAATATCAAAAGTTGATCTGATTCATGAATGCAAGATTCTGATCCTCTCTAGCTGTTGTAGGCCTAGTTAAGCTTTATTCCATGCCCCCTGCTGATGCTTATGTTGTACAGTAAGTTCTTGACAACTCAA